>NC_085880.1:21580076-21637576 GCF_034702125.1 Engraulis encrasicolus
AGGCAGAGGGCAAAGCATTCAAACATTCCCATTGGCTGTGGTCACTGACCTCTATACAGTCATTGGCTGTCGCGGCTGGTCGCCGAACCGCGTCATAGAAAGTTGAAAGGATTTCACTTTCAAACTGTCACTCTTGTCTCGCGAATCGCCTCTAGTCTCCAGAATTGCTTTTGTCGCGTGACTCAATACAAAGTCAACTACTTCCGTCGCTCGCCTCGCTCATGTCGCAGTAGGTGTATTTGTGCGGTAATGCACGCAGTTCCACCGATGGAACGCTGTAATTGTCATTGAAAAAATGTAACCACCATAGTACTACAGCACTACGACATTACAGCGGGCCTTTAGTATTACAGCTTGGACGCATGATACAGTAAGTAATGTATTATGTAGACCTCCTTGGCTTGGACGCATGCGTTACAACTTACAACTGGATGCATGCATTACAACTTACAACTTGATGCAGGCATTACAACTTGGCCATTGGCATTCGGATGACAGCAAGTTTATGACAGGGGCCATGTCTTAATGGGTTTAAGTATATGGGTGCGTTTCAGTATGCAACCTTGCGTCCTCCACTTGTGATTGTGGCCTCGTACCAGGAAGAAATACGTTGTGATGACATCACTGACAACAGCATTGTACTTCAATACCTCGCAAAAGCTGAATTGTGAAGTCAGTTTCTCATTTGCAAACTGGATGGTGAATGAAGAATAGTCCCCCAAAAATTGTTCTGGCTAGGCTGACAGTGGGGAAATGTAATTGTTTTCTCCACGGAGGTGGGGCATCAGCAAAATGTGAGACCACAAGCACAAGTGGAGGACGCAAGGTTGCATATTGGAATGCACCCTATATGTGAAAAGGAAGGTGTCCCTCTCATACTTGCAGAGTCTCCTGATGAGGTCCTCTGGCCGCTTGCTGATGCGCTTGGGGAAGTCCACCTTCTCAATGCCGTGCAGAACCATGGTGTAGATCTTTATGGGGTCCGAACCACTGAACGGCGGACTAGAGGCACAAGACAAGACAAGACAAGACAAGACAAGACAAGACAAGACAAGACAAGACAAGACAAGACAAGACAAGACAAGACAAGACAAGACAATAAGAATTAAGAATTCAACACATTGGCCCTGTTGTGGCCCCCCGGTAGGGCCCTCGTTTGCTGACCCCGGTTCGATTCCCGGCCCGGGTCCTTTGCCGACCCCTCCCCGTCTCTCTCCCCATTTGCTTCTTGTCCACCTATCATACTGTCCATAATAAAGTCTAAAAAGACCAAACAACATCTTAAAATATCTAAAAAAGAATTCAACATGTTGGCTGCTTTTAACATGATCACGTAAGAATAAAGGTGTTTCTGTAACTAAAACAACAAAAAAGTAGAAATTCAATATTGTCTAGGCATGAAGGCGGCCCACAGATATTGCAGCTGGAACATGTATAGCACTACCATTAAGATCTTTAAAAGTAGGGCTTTAAACATCCTCACGATAGTGCCCTGGACTGAACTCCCTTCTCAGTAACATCATGTACGTGTAGTTCGTAATACTATATTTATGATAAAAAATATTTTGTGGAACTATTCTCTGGGAATGACTATATTGTCATCTATATTGTCCACAGCGGCAAAATATGAACCCTGTTGCTGAGGCAATACAATTGGACACCCTTGAGTCCAAATCGATGCATGAAAATTGAAAAGGGTAAGGGTTTTTTTACGGACACATGTGCCGAACTTAAGATGATACATCAGGTGTCAGGGAGTAAATTGTGTGTGTGTGTGTGTGTGTGTGTGTGTGTGTGTGTGTGTGTGTGTGTGTGTGTGTGTGTGTGTGTGTGTGTGTGAGTGAGTGTGTGAGTGAGTGAGTGTGTGTGTGTGTGTGAGTGAGTGAGTGAGTGAGTGAGTGAGTGTGAGTGAGTGAGTGAGTGAGTGAGTGAGTGAGAGAGAGAGAGAGAGAGAGAGAGAGAGAGAGAGAGAGAGAGAGAGAGAGAGAGAGAGAGAGAGAGAGAGAGAGAGAGAGAGAGAGAGAGAGAGAGAGAGAGAGAGCCAGAGCCAAGTGTTCTATGTGTGGTGCTGAAGTGCTTATTGAGCCACAGTGAAGAGGGCTCACTGTCTGCTGTCACACCTCCAACACTAATCTGTTCTGCTCACAGCTGCCTCTACACTCTTCAAAACACACACACACACACACACACACACACACACACACACACACACACACACACACACACACACACACACACACACACACACACACACACACACACACACACACACACACACCAATATATATATTTGTGAGGCCCTCCCATTGACTTCCATTCATATTAACCCTACCAATGGCTAAAGAATGCTAAACTGTGCCCAGACCAAAACAACCCCTAACCTTAATCTGTCAGTGAGGAAATATTTTCTTTTTACACTTTAGCTTTTAACAGTAGCAACACAACTACCCAGAAAAAAACACTGCTAGATCTATGGGGGCCACAATTTGGTACCATTGAGAGGATTTCCCTACCTTAGCAGGGACACCTGGTCCCCCACAATGGTTGCTAGGTGCGCACGCGCACGCACGCGAGGCACAGCAAAGAACAGAACAGCACATAACATTATCCCCCAACTCCCATTCAGATCCTGCAGGTGTCTCTGTGTGCCATTAGGTTTATTTATTATATTGAGTATCTGAGCCCATAAAAGGCTGATACAATGCCCTCATCCTGATTTGTGTTGGCAGTTGTCTGCTCAGCTAACGGACGTCACGCTTGTGGAAAACACTAGAATGATTAGTGCAGTTACTGTGGCGGACTGAAGTGTTCTGGGGCATTTTTAGAGCTAGCGTGGACACATTGTTTTTTTTTGTTAACATATTCTTTGGGCTTTTATGCCTTTATTTAGGATAGGACAGTGTGTGAGTGTGACAGGAAATGATTGGGAGAGAGAGAGTGGAAGGATCGGCAAAGGAGCTCGGACCAGAACTGAACCCGGGATGCTGATATAATGGTATGGCTGTGGTGTATTGCACACACGTGGACACAACTGGAAGGACACGAAGGCGGATATGCAAGATAACACTAAACGTGGTTTATTTGATAACCATAGCCACTGTACACATTGTGCTTCCCCTAACACAGCAGGTGCAGGAGAGAGGGAGCGTAGTGGCGCAGTACCTTTTGTGCCCCAGGGAACAGCCAATAAGCAATCATTATTCACCAGTACCAAAATAAAAGTAATTTCACCAATATAAAATAATATTCTTGTGTGTTGGAACACCACAATGGCGTTTAAGCTCTTTGAGCCACCGCACCCCCAGGACATAGGAGTTTTTGATTCAAGCTGGAATGCACCATGTTGTATTGCAGCTCCAAACTGTTTTTGGCATGGTGTCGAAATACTGTACTTGTGTACTTGAACTTGTGTGTATATGTAACTAAATATTGTGTAATACTGTATGATGTACATGATTTTCAGCTGTCCCATAGCCAGGCCGTGCCCTCCTAGTGACGCAACACCTTCAGCGTTGCTACTAGTCAAGTCAAGAGCAATGCAAGTACTTTCTGAGCTCCCGAAAAATCGTGAACTCCTCCCACTTTCGGGAAACAAACAACCATTAGCAAACCAATGCGGTTTGGGAATTGTTAATTCTTATGCTCTTGGTCAGACCGAGTCTCGAAGAGATTTGAAAGTCGACGATAATCGGCATGCCGTTTAAATATTTACAAAAATGTAACTATAAATAAATAACACAGGATGTGACCTCCCCCCCACCCCACCTCTCTCAAACACACACACACACAAACACACACACACACACACACACACGCACACGCACACACACACACACACACACACGCACACGCACACGCACACACACACACACACACACACACACACACACACACACACAAATGACATCTCTAGGCCTCCAACCACAACAATGTCTTAAAATGCGTCATTACTTAGATTAGTTTTGCAAACTTTCCCTTAGGCAGGAGGAGGGGGATGGCCCAAAACCTCTTTGGAAAAAGGTCACTTGTGTTTCAGGAATTAAAATAAAATAAGTAATAAGTAAAGACATGATACAAATAAGTCCAAAGACAGTGACAGGTGAGATGCAAGTAGTGATGTCATAATGATTCCCATGGCAGAATGACAGCTACAGGATCTAGATGGTTGACGTGATGTCATAGTGGTTCCCATGGAAGAGTAGGCCTATAACAGAATCTTGTACTAGAATGAGCATTTTGTCAAGTTGAAACTCAGGACAGCACATGGATTGATTCATTTAGATGATGATCATCAAAGACATTTTTTTCAGTGGTGAGAATCTACGGTACAAAGGTAGGCCTAACTTTTTTTCAAAATAAAGCCCAGCTTTTAAGTACAACTATCGCGAGCAGGAAATGTAGCAATACATAACAGCGTCAAGTTGCTTATAGTCAAGTTGCTTGCTACAGAATATTCAAAAAAGTCTTGAGGGGTCCTAATGTTGTATCAGGGTGGCCTTGGAATGAGGAAAGAGAAAGGCCTAACCTAATAATTAGGGGACACTCATTCTGTAGACAAGACTCATATTAATTAATTCAAGTCTGTAACTAAACCAAGCTTGTAGACCATTTCAATAGATGCTGCAAGATATGAATGCAGCCTCTTGATACAGCACATCAATTTGTTAGCCTAACTTTACAGTTTTTCTCGATTGGTTTGGCTAATTTCTTGAAACTGAGATGACATTCCTATAACCATTGGGTCATTTGCCCAAACATTCTTACACTTCTGCACAACAGTTCAGATAACTAGCAAAATGTCATATACCTCCCAAAACACCTCATTCTTGCATCAGCACTAAACCGTCTCACATATAAATAGTCAGTACCATCAAAATGGCATAGATCCTTCTCAATTGCTTTAGCTCATTTGCATTCATTTAGTCCTTCTGTCAAAATAAACTGGATGTTTCAGCATAACTACATGGATCCTCATCACTTGCTCATATCACCCCCAAAACAGTTTACCCATGTGTCAAAACTAAATTTCTTCCCCACATATATCATCAGTACCCCCAAAATACATTGTGTCCCTTTGTCATTGTGTAAGCAATGCCAGTCAAAATGGTTAGGTGTTTTACCTACGTTCAGCTAACAGATTTCGACTATGTATAAAAATGAAAAAGTGAGTGAAACCATTGACGTTTTACAACACAGACAATTTACCAAGGACATTTATCAGTAACTTTCTTTACTGTAAATTCATATGCAGAAAGTAATGCCCATATATCACAGGTTTCTCATGGGTTTGGCTCATATCTCAAAACAGAGATAACATTCTCAAAATAACATGGACAAATGCCAAAGCAACTAGCAATTGTTCAAAACAGAATGTTGTTTGAAAAAATGTCAAGAAATTAGCCAAATTACAGAGGAAACTGTAGTATACACGGTTGTAAAATTATTTTCTACTAACTAGTAAAGTTACAATACCATCTGACCTGTTGAACACTGTCATGAAATTCTTAAAATATGGTGTCCTTGACTGTTTTGGGGATTGTGTAGACCACTTTGCATATGATGATTTACACAATGAAATAATGCTGACATGTTTTGGAGAGGGCAACCATTACACTGAGAATTGTCTCATTCGTTTAGATAAGCAAGGTCAATTTATTTGGAAAATGTGCTAAATGTATGCTGAATGTGTCAACTGAAGAGTATTTGTACATAGCCATCTGCAGAGATGTACTAAACATTTGAGAAATGTACAAAGCATTTGATATCTGATGAAAGCAATGAAAAATGCCATTCTATTTTGGGAAATTGCAAGTTGGTTTGGGGATTTTTCCGTGTTGTTTTGAGAATGTCATCTCAGTTTCGAGAAATTAGCCAAACCAATCGAGAAAAACTGTAAACTGTAGAATAACTAACTACCATGTGGAGGAATTGCCAGGTTGGTCCATAAATACTGGTTGAGATGAATTCTATAACTCAATAATGGTTCCCATGACAGAACAGCAGCTACAGAATGTAGATGGTTGACGTGATGTCATAGTGGTTCCCATGGAAGAGTAGGATTCTTGTACTAGAATGATCATTTTGTCAAGTTGATACTCAGGACAGCACATGAGTTGATTCATTTAGATGTTGATCATTATGTAAAGGACATTTTGTTTCAGTGGTGAGACTCTACAAAGGTATTCAAAAAATATATAATATAGCCTAAAGTACTACTATTGTGAGCAGGAAATGTAGAGTCAAGTTGCTTATAACTTATATATATATATATATATATATATATATCCAAATACAGTAACCTCCCAAAATCCAAGCAGGCCATGAACAAGAAACAGCGTGACCGCATGGCCAGGAAACGTCAACTGCTTGACTGTAGTAAGGCAAGTCGTGGCCCTGCACAGGAACAGCCGAGAGCAGCCATCACCAACACAGTCAACCCAGTGGGCCTTCGTCAGCAGTACCCGACTGACAGCGGTGAAGGGACCCCAACAAGACGGTTTGTGATGTTCACACTGTGTCGCTGCTGTGCTAAACGGCTTCTTAAGAGAGGCAGCACAATACAGAGAGAAGAGGAGAGGCTGAGGGAACTCAGACTACTGGTGGAGGAGAAGAACGTGATGGAGCTGCAGAGAAGGCTAGACCAGGCTGCAAGGAAAAATGAGAGCAGACAGAGAGAGGAATTGCTGCAAGAGGAAGTGCAGGACAAATGTGATGCTCAGCTGAGCTGGGGGCTGACAAAGCAAGGGATGAAGAACGAATTCAAGAGGCTCAAAAAGCTGGAGAAGAGTCTTTCTCTCCAGATTCACAGACTGCAACAGAGGGAGGGCATGCCTGCACCATGGACCATCAACAGCACTGATGATGATAATGATGAGAGAGCGGAGGAGGAATTGGTAAGGCTGATAAAAGAACAGCAACAAAAATCTAACACGAAGACAAATGAGTGCACAGAAACAAGCATCAGGTAGAAATTAAAAAAAGCTAGAATGATCATTGTGTCAAGTTGATACTCAGGACAACACATGAGTTGATTCATTTAGATGTTGATCATTATGTAAAGGACATTTTGTTTCAGTGGTGAGACTCTACAAAGGTATGAAATACATGAAGAAATACATGACAGTGTCAACTTGCTTATAAGATTTAGATTTGTAAAGAAAACCTGTGAAGTTCTCTCTGCCAGGGGGACCTGGTCACATTTATTACATTTCTGAGAAAACAAATGCCTGAATACTTAACCATACTTTTTGCATCATTTGTTTTCCTTGTCCACAATGTATGACTGAACTGATGAACTGATGAATGTGTGTTACAGACCGAATCTATGGAAGGTCGGGTACAATCAGCACGCCGGGCTGACACCCACCCCTTTAGCCAAATCCTGTCTGATGGTACACAGGATAATGACCGCACTTTCAGGTATGTCCTTCTTGTGACACACACATCATTATAACGTGCATGTTTTGAACCCATTTAATGACCTTCCTTATATTATTTTTCATGGCATGATCTTTTCTTCACAAATTACAGTGTTGCGAGTCCACGTACCTCCAAAGGCAGAAAGGGTGGTCAGTCAGGCCGTGCACGTGCCTATTCCGAAATCCCGAAGGCACCAGAATACAGTAACCTCCCAAAATCCAAGCAGGCCATGAACAAGAAACAGCGTGACCGCATGGCCAGGAAACGTCAACTGCTTGACTGTAGTAAGGCAAGTCGTGGCCCTGCACAGGAACAGCCGAGAGCAGCCATCACCAACACAGTCAACCCAGTGGGCCTTCCTCAGCAGTACCCGACTGACAGCGGTGAAGGGACCCCAACAAGACGGTTTGTGATGTTCACACTGTGTCGCTGCTGTGCTAAACGGCTTCTTAGGAGAGGCAGCACAATACAGAGAGAAGAGGAGAGGCTGAGGGAGCTCAGACTACTGGTGGAGGAGAAGAACGTGATGGAGCTGCAGAGAAGGCTAGACCAGGCTGCAAGGAAAAATGAGAGCAGACAGAGAGAGGAATTGCTGCAAGAGGAAGTGCAGGACAAATGTGATGCTCAGCTGAGCTGGGGGCTGACAAAGCAAGGGATGAAGAACGAATTCAAGAGGCTCAAAAAGCTGGAGAAGAGTCTTTCTCTCCAGATCCACAGACTGCAACAGAGGGAGGGCATGTCTGCACCATGGACCATCAGCAGCACTGATGATGATAATGATGAGAGAGCGGAGGAGGAATTGGTAAGGCTGATCAAAGAACAGCAGCAAAAATCTAACACGAAAACAAATGAGTGCATAGAAACAAGCATCAGGTAGAAATTCAAAAAAGCTAGAATGACCATCAGGACAGCACATGAGTTGATTCATTTAGATGTTGATCATTATGTAAAGGACATTTTGTGCCAGTGGTGAGACTCTACAAAGATGTAGAAATATATGACAGTGTCAACTTGCTTATAAGATTTAGATTTGTAAGGAAAACCTGTGGAGTTCTCTCTGCCAGGGGGTCCTGGTCACATTCATTACATTTCTGAGAAAACAAATGTCTGAATACTTAACCATAGTTTTTGCATCATTTGTTTTCCTTGTCCACAACGTATGACTGAACTGATGAACTGATGAATGTGTTTTACAGACCCAATCTATGGAAGGTCGGGTACAATCAGCACGCCGGGCTGACACCCACCCCTTTAGCCAAATCCTGTCTGATGGTACACAGGATAATGACCGCACTTTCAGGTATGTCCTTCTTGTGACAGACACATCATCCTTACGTGCATGTTTTGAACCCATTTAATGACCTTCCTTATATTATTTTTCATGGCATGATCTTTTCTTTCCGAATTACAGTGTTGCGAGTCCACGTACCTTCAGGAAAGGCAGAAAGGGTGGTCAGTCAGGCCGTGCACGTGCCTATTCCGAAATCCCGAAGGCACCAGAATACAGTAACCTCCCAAAATCCAAGCAGGCCATGAACAAGAAACAGCGTGACCGCATGGCCAGGAAACGTCAACTGCTTGACTGTAGTAAGGCAAGTCGTGGCCCTGCACAGGAACAGCCGAGAGCAGCCATCACCAACACAGTCAACCCAGTGGGCCTTCCTCAGCAGTACCCGACTGACAGCGGTGAAGGGACCCCAACAAGACGGTTTGTGATGTTCACACTGTGTCGCTGCTGTGCTAAACGGCTTCTTAGGAGAGGCAGCACAATACAGAGAGAAGAGGAGAGGCTGAGGGAACTCAGACTACTGGTGGAGGAGAAGAACGTGATGGAGCTGCAGAGAAGGCTAGACCAGGCTGCAAGGAAAAATGAGAGCAGACAGAGAGAGGAATTGCTGCAAGAGGAAGTGCAGGACAAATGTGATGCTCAGCTGAGCTGGGGGCTGACAAAGCAAGGGATGAAGAACGAATTCAAGAGGCTCAAAAAGCTGGAGAAGAGTCTTTCTCTCCAGATTCACAGACTGCAACAGAGGGAGGGCATGCCTGCACCATGGACCATCAACAGCACTGATGATGATAATGATGAGAGAGCGGAGGAGGAATTGGTAAGGCTGATAAAAGAACAGGAACAAAAATCTAACACGAAGACAAATGAGTGCACAGAAACAAGCATCAGGTAGAAATTCAAAAAAGCTAGAATGACCATTGTGTCAAGTTGATACTCAGGACAGCACATGAGTTGATTCATTTAGATGTTGATCATTATGAAGGACATTTTGTTTCAGTGGTGAGACTCTACAAAGGTATTAATACATGTAGAAATACATGACAGTGTCAACTTGCTTATAAGATTTAGATTTGTAAGGAAAACCTGTGGAGTTCTCTCTGCCAGGGGGTCCTGGTCACATTTATTACATTTCTGAGAAAACAAATGTCTGAATACTTAACCATACTTTTTGCATCATTTGTTTTCCTTGTCCACAATGTATGACTGAACTGATGAACTGATGAATGTGTGTTACAGACCGAATCTATAGAAGGTCGGGTACAATCAGCACGCCGGGCTGACACTCACCCCTTTAGACAAATCCTGTCTGATGGTACACAGGATAATGACCGCACTTTCAGGTATGTCCTTCTTGTGACAGACACATCATCATAACGTGCATGTTTTGAACCCATTTAATGACCTTCCTTATATTATTTTTCATGGCATGATCTTTTCTTCACGAATTACAGTGTTGCGAGTCCACCTTCCTCCAAAGGCAGAAAGGGCGGTCAGTCAGGCCGTGCACGTACCTATTCCGAAATCCCGAAGGCACCAGAATACAGTAACCTCCCAAAATCCAAGCAGGCCATGAACAAGAAACAGCGTGACCGCATGGCCAGGAAACGTCAACTGCTTGGCTGTAGTAAGGCAAGTCGTGGCCCTGCACAGGAACAGCCGAGAGCAGCCATCACCAACACAGTCTACCCAGTGGGCCTTCCTCAGCAATACCCGACTGACATCGGTGAAGGGACCCCAACACGCCGGTTTGTCATGTTCAGACTGTGTCGCTGCTGTGCTAAACGGCTTCTTAAGAGAGGCAGCACAAGACAGAGAGAAGAGGAGAGACTGAGGGAGCTCAGACTACTGGTGGAGGAGAAGAACGTGATGGAGCTGCAGAGAAGGCTAGACCAGGCTGCAAGGAAATATGAGAGCAGACAGAGAGAGGAATTGCTGCAAGAGGAAGTGCAGGACAAATGTGATGCTCAGCTGAGCTGGGGGCTGACAAAGCAAGGGATGAAGAAGGAATTTAAGAGGCTCCAAAAGCTGGAGAAGACTCTTTCTCTCCAGATTCACAGACTGCAACAGAGGGAGGGCATGCCTGCACCATGGACCATCAACAGCACTGATGATGATAATGATGAGAGAGCGGAGGAGGAATTAGTAAGGCTGATAAAAGAACAGCAGCAAAAATCTAACACAAAGACAAATGAGTGCACAGAAACAACAGCTGGTCCACACAAGCTTTGCAGCCAAACTATTCAGAGAGAAGAAGAGCAATTGAAAGATGAATGCCCTGATGTAGAGCAAGAGCCACAGAGACAACCCAATGGAGAGAGCACTATGAAACAGCAATTGGAGAATGCAGTGCAGAGGGCAGAAAATAAGCATCAGGTAGAAATTCAAAAAAGCTAGAATGATCATTTTGTCAAGTTGATACTCAGGACAGCACATGAGTTGATTCATTTAGATGTTGATCATTATGTAAATGACATTTTGTTTCAGTGGTGAGACTCTACAAAGGTATTAATACATATAGAAATACATGACAGTGTCAACTTGCTTATAAGATTTAGATTTGTAAGGAAAACCTGTGGAGTTCTCTCTGCCAGGGGGTCCTGGTCACATTTATTACATTTCTGAGAAAACAAATGTCTGAATACTTAACCATACTTTTTGCATCATTTGTTTTCCTTGTCCACAATGTATGACTGAACTGATGAATGTGTGTTACAGACCGAATCTATGGAAGATCAGGTACAATCAGCACGCCGGGCTGACACCCACCCCTTTAGCCAAATCCTCTCATTCTCAGCTCACAAAGATGATGAACAAAATGCCATGAAACAGGGGGAGGCCAGGGAAGACACCACAGAAGACCAAGCAACCCACAACAGCAACAGTCCTTCTGTGGTGCCTATTTGTCCTTCACTGGGTGCTGATGCTGACAACCTATGGCATGACACAAAGGACCAGGGGACCCTGGAAAAAAGTCCCTCTCTGGTGAACCTCTTGGCCTGCTGTTCAGATGCCAGTGGTGGTGAAGACGGAGATGGCAGATCCGAGACCGCCTCATTATCACAGCATGAAACAGCTGATGTGGATTATGAGAACGTGAATGACAAGAGTGTGAGGAGGAGGGTCCTTAAATGGATCAACAGGAAGGCAAAGGACTACCTCAGCAAGAAGATCGAAAAGACATTCAAGAGAGAGGAGGAGGAGGGGGACGAGCTATACACACCATGTAAGATATGGCAAATTCCAATTTTTCATAGTATATATTATAAGTGCTTTAGAGTACCATCATTCAGGTATGTAATGTATTTTATCTATATGAAAAGATCTCATGTATGTATCTTACATTTCACTGTCAACGTAGCTCAATATAAAATTAATAAAATATTCAAACTCCAATGACTATATTTTGTTAAAACAAAACAAAAACAAAGTCCTATACAGTTGCATTCAGGCACTAAATGGCCATATATTGTTTCATCAGGGTACTGTACAAATATTCAGTGGAGATCAGAGAGGGAGCAGGAGAAGAGGAAGGCGTTGTTGAGGGCTGAGGATATGCGGCAGCGCCTAGAGAGTTTCTTGCTGAAATGGGAGGCCAAACGGGCCCAGAAGAGGGCTCAAAGGATGGAGAAAGAGGAGAGCTTTGACAGGGAAACCCAAGACTTGTGGTTCTGTGAGGACCTTCTGTAAAGAGGGATTGTCAGGTTTGTATTCTACTTTGGTTCTTATCAGGGATGTCTTACAGGGTGGTAACGTATGACCGAGCCACCAGGGTCCCATGTGTAGGGGGCCCCACACAGTGAATGATTTGTGTAGATACATGTATATGTCTGGAGGGGTCCATTGGAACGGATTGTACATACGACCCACAATTTGCTGGTATGCCCCTGGTACTAAGAGTTCGTACTAAAATGAGCGATGTTTTACAGTGTAGCTACTTTGAAACAAGTCGATGAGTACTTTATGATCCATCAACTACTACTATTTACTGATTCTACTGTACAAAAAACTAAAACGTTTACTTTTTTTTATTTCAGTGGTGCATTTGGCTTACGCTGGAAGAAGACGAAGAACATTTTGAAGGCAGTGGGGCAAAAAACAACAACTTATCTTTTATTTTATTATTATGATTATTTTTTATTTTTGTCAGGCATTATTTTTGTTGTTATTATTAATAAATATTACATAAATAATTCCTGTGTCTGTAATTCTTGTAATTTGCTAAGTATATATCATTATAAAATTCGGCCAGCTTCTAGGTGGACGGACGGACCAATCAGGATCGCAAGATTTACAGAGATGTTACGTAGTCAAACTTTAAACGTAGTAGAGAAGGGTAAAAATAAGCAAAAAGCTACAGTTGTTTCAGGCAACAATGGCAACTCACTTGTACTCGAGTGCGCACATCAATTCTGAAATTTCAACTGTATTGTTGACTGTGAGTAGTTAAAGTAGCATGTCATTAAAAATGTCGGACCTGATGTGATCAAAAAGAGGACTGACACATCATAAAAGCCTAACAGGACCAGAAAGATTAGCCGTTTTTTTTTCTAATGCACTCACAATATGAACAAAAACAGAACTGAGTCCTTTTGCTGTCGGTTCACTCACAGTGTTTTCACACCTGGTCCCTTTCAGCTGCCTAAGCGAACTCAGACTAGTGACTCAGCATTTTTGCCGCATATGTGAACACTCCAAAGCATATCCAGACCCCTCGGAAGCGAATCGTACCGAGACCTTAGTTGACGTGGTCTTAGTTCGGTTCGCTTATAAGTTCTGACAAGTTACACATGTGACTAGCTGCAATCACTTAAGGAGTGCTCTAGAGGGCCAAGAGTGATAAAATGAAGAGTGACACACCATAAAAGCCTAACAAGACCAACAAGATCAGTGAGTTCTTTATTCAATAAACTCACAATATGAATAAAAACAGAACGGAGTCCTTTTGCTGTCAGTTCACTTTTAGGTCCACTTAAAGAGGACTGAGTTCGGTTCACTTAAAGAGGACTAGTTGTGAAAATGGCCTTAAAGAGGACAGAGTTCAGTTCACTTAAAGGGGACTAGGAGTGAAACTGCCCCTACTTACTGCAATGCTGTATTTATGTGTGAGGTGTCATACAGGAGTTTTTTTCCTTGCCAGAATGATATGCAGCTGATATGCAGCTGTCCTTTTGTGTTGAGGAATTAAAGCCTACCGAACATAATTTAACAAAACGTCAGGAATGTGCTTTGTGTTTTCACACTCACACTCACACAGACACACGAACACACACACAAGACGCACACCGCACCTTCTACCTGCACTAAACACATACACACACACACACACACACACACACACACACACACACACACACACACACACACACACACACACACACACACACACACACACACACACACACACACACACTGCTGCTGGTGTACTTGACAGACCTTTTTATATTTATTTTCTTCAAAATGCTACTATTACCATGTCAGAACGCTATAAAGGACTTTTTTAGGAAAAGCACAAAAACACAACAAATACCTCTTAATGTATGTCCTCTACAAGTCTTCTGTTGTCCAGTCTTGCACTTTAAATGTCTGTATGAGCACTGTCTATGTCCATACTGTCTTAAGTCCATGTATAAGTACTGTCTATGTCTATACTGTCTATGTCCTTACCTTAATTAGTCTATGTCTGTATGGGAAAGCAAGAAATGTAATTTCAAATTC
The DNA here is from genome assembly GCF_034702125.1 of Engraulis encrasicolus. NCBI lineage: Eukaryota > Metazoa > Chordata > Actinopteri > Clupeiformes > Engraulidae > Engraulis > Engraulis encrasicolus. The sequence goes on from NC_085880.1 coordinate 21,594,499, forward strand.
TTTGTATGACCAGTGCATGTAAAGAAATTGACAATAAAACCTACTTGACTTGACTTGATATCAGTCTATTCTTAAGTCTGTCATGTTTCAGATTGTTATTGATTTTTGCAACATAACACGTGCACACACACGCAACACACACACACACACACACACACACACACACACGCACACACACACTCATGCGCGCGCGCACACACACACACACACACACACACACACACACACAGAGACAAGCCATAATTAATACACACATTAATAGTCAGTGTATCACCTGCCGATGAGCAGCTCAAAGATGAGTATGCCGAGCGACCAGCAGTCGGCCCCAAAGTCGTGGCCCTTATTCATGATGACCTCGGGGGCCACGTACTCCGGCGTGCCACAGAAGGTCCACGTCTTCTTGCCCAGACCAATGCGCTTCGCAAAGCCGAAGTCTGCCTGGGTAGGGCAACACACAGAGAGATCAGGAAGTGGAAACGGAAATCAAAACGTGACAAGAGGATACACACTACATGTACACACACAACAATGGTGATTCATGGGCAGTCATGGGTAAGCGGTTAGGGCGTCAGACTTGTAGCCCAAAGGTTGCCGATTTGACTCCCAACCCGCCAGGTTGGTGGGGGGAGTAATCAACCAGTGCTCTCCCCCATCCTCCTCCATGACTGAGGTACCCTGAGTATGGTACCGCCCACCGCACTGCTCCCTATGGACGCCATTGAGGGCTGCCCCCTTGCACGGGTGAGGCATGAATACAATTTTGTAGTGTGCAGTGTTCACTTGTGTGTTGTGGAGTGCTGTGTCACAATGACAATGGGAGCTGGAGTTTCCCAATGGGCTTTCACTTACACTAAATAAAGTGATAAATGGGTTGTACTGTGGATATGAGCCCTTTACTAAACAATTGTCTTCGATCAGGATGCCCTTTGTTTTCAAATAAAAGTGGCTAAATAAAGCTGACAATGACTTGGCATCAGTCATGTACCAGATTGTGAAACAAACTTCCTTAAATCTGCAAAGAAAAATCTGACATCGGGTAAATCACAAAGCAGAGAACATGTGTAATTAAGTACCGTAATTACCATTTTCACGTAGCCCTCAGCATCCAGCAGGAGGTTTTCAGGCTTGAGGTCCCGATAGATGATGCCTCTACCATGCAGGTAGTCGAAGGCCTCCAGCACACACCCGATGCAGAAGCGAGCAGTGGGCTCCTCAAAGCAGCTCCTGCCAAGAAAACCTGTACCTTAATGCTGAGGTATAACTGCATATAGCATTACAGTGGGCTTCATGACTTTCTGGAGATGCTTTTAAAGGAAAGTTGTACAGTACATAAAAGAGTTACAGTACAGTGCACTATGCAACTTCTTGAGCAATGTTGCCAGACATCATTAGCTATTTGTTTTGTGATGGAATGGTTGAAAAAAGTTCTGATGCTAATCCAAGGTCTCTTGACAAAAAAATCTTCGATACATTGTATTCAGGGATCTAACCAGCCAACCCGTCAAATGCTGGTGAAATTTCAGTTTGGCTGATTGAAAAGACCAACTTGCTAGCCACTTTGACCCATTAGTGAATGTGTGTTTGGCTACTAAGATTAACATTTTCTTGCCATTTTGGCAGGCGATGAAAGAAGTTAATTAAGAGCCCTGATTGTATTGTATCGTTGCTCAGACACATTGATCAACAGTTTCCGATTAAACCATCTGCGGGCCCTTTTACTCAAAGCAACTTACAGTTATTTAGGTACAGGGTATTGCAACATTCCCTGGAGCAATGTTGGGTTAGGTGTTTGAGGGCACTTGTCTTCAGCCATGTGTTGGAGACCGCCCTGATTATTCCTGCTGACATGGGATTCAAACCCGCGACCTTCTGATCACTATCATCTAATCTCAATACCAACTTCCTAAACATTAGGGGAACATTTCCCCCCAAGATTTCCACCAAAACCATTTGCTGTAACCAGGGTTATTAGTACAGTAGTACGTATGATAATAAAGTTTCTTCAATCAATAGTGAAGCAATCCACTGATGGAAGGGTGTGTATTCTGAGGATACAAGGGCTGGGCTGGGGGAGAAATAGGGCCTGGGCACTTTTGGCTTAAAGGGCCCCCTCATAATTAGCGGGGCAGAACTGACTCACCGGTGGGCCAAAATAGGGGCCCACAAGGGTACAGGGCCCACTGGGAAATGCCCGGTATGTCAGATAGCCAGTCCAGCCCTGGAGGATACATTAAAAAACGCAATGTCTCAAATAAAGAATATGAGCTCATTGTGTTGGGGTCTTGTCCTGTCCAGTTAACTAACTGAAGTGAACAATAACATCACTTATTATATGGTTGTGACGCCATCTGTCGAATGCTCCATTCATTTCAACGGGGCTCCCCAACGTTCGGACGTCTGTTATTTTTCGATAACGGACGGGTTGGTCTATAACAGACCGCTGTCAATGGCAACAAGACTTTTCACTGCTAAAGCGACTTTTCAACAAGACTCTAATCAGCTGCTGTGATAGACAGCACCCGTTGTCCTGGCTACCGCTGTCAATGGCAACAATACGTTCACTGCTAAAGCCACTGGCTTGTATACAAGTCAGTGGCTAAAGCGAATGTTTCATATCACTCCGCAGGGGGTCCGGTCTTTTGTCACTCTAATCAGCTACTGTGATAGACAACACCTGTTGTCCTGGCTACCTAGCTGTTGCCTAGCGGTGTTCCACAACGGCACCGTTTTGTTTTGCGCAGCAACAATCTTAACATTAAATAGGTCTAAAGAAATGTCCCCGCCATGTGTGAATCATTTAAGTATATCCATATAATAAGCGGGTTAACTTTCGGCGAGTCGGTCGCTTTGTGGAATAGCAGCACTTCAGAGAGAACAAGACCCCTCCGCTCCGCGTCGGGGTCTAAAGATTCTCTCTGTCGTGCTGCTATTCCACGGTAGCGACCTTCTCGCCGAACGTTAACCCTTACATGGTGCGCGGTGGCTCAATGAGATAGGCCGTTGTGCCATTGCGTTGGCGACCCAGGTTCTGTTCCGGCCTGAGGTCCTTTGCCGAATCTTCCGCATCTCTCAACTCATTTCCTGTCACACTCTCCAACTGTCCCATCTAAAATAATAAGGCATAAAAAGCCCAAAAAAAGCCCTGCACAAACATGAGGGTAGATGTGAGGTTATACTAAGTGCACATATGAAATGGTACTCACATATCCCTCAGCACGCTCCACAGCTCTCCTCCCAGACACGCCTCCAACAGCATGTACACATACTTATCATCACGAAACGTCCGGTACAACCTACAAACACAGACCACAGTTTGTAAAAGATATTTCGTAAATAATTAATAATGAATAAAATAATAAAATAATTCAGTTCTGTTCAATTCATTTTCATTTAATGAAATTAGAAAAAAAAAGATAATGTACTGTATTACACACATACAGGCGACAGCCTGCATGAGGATGTGTGTGCATACTGTAAGTCAGAGTCCATTAGATGGCTCTGCCATGTGTGTGTGTGTGTGTGCGTGTGCGTGTGCGTGTGCGTGCGCACGCGCGCATGTGTGTGCTGTGCACTTCAATACGTGTATGTAAATATGTGGTGTTCAGTGAAAATGAGGCGGGAATGACCCTGCTTTTCCAGCTATAGTAATACCATAGACAATACTATCTTCAACACAGTAACATTGGCGATTTGTGTTTGGGCTGGCTGCTGTGTATTCTCCACTGCAAAAGACAGTTTGAAAGTCAGGGAGAGGGTGTGTGAGACACCAACAGAGTTGAGAGAGTGCCTGTGGTCTTGTTTGCTAGAGTGGTGCTTCTATTTGCTTAGGTGTCTTTTTGTCTCTGGGTGTTCCAGGACAGATAAATCAAACTGGATTCCATGGTCCACAAGGCAATACCAAGCGAGACTCCACATTCAGATCAGTTGATCTTAGCAACCACTGTGACATAAGGCAAAGGTAGCAAACACCAGCTGCGGACCAGGTTTCACAGTAGTTAACGCCACCCGGGGACTCAGCTTTGCCTAGTAGGGCCTAGAATCTAGAATGACCCTGCTAGAATTATAATAGGTAGACTACGTCTAAATACAAAATACATAGGCTACACAGTTGCTGTGAATTTCTAAATGATTACATTGAAACCACTACTATTGAAACCACTACTACAGAGCCATAGGGATTGCTTTAATTGAATCATACTGTAACTAACAGGCACGTATATAATATGGAAGAGAGCAAATAGCTAGTGACAGCTGCGCATCTATCTATAATAATAGCTACAGTTAACTCAGCCACATTGTTAATTCAACAGTCGAGTGTAAAATTTTAATAAGGGTTGAATTATCACCGCTAAAGTAACGGTGTATGGGACTGTAAATCAGGAGTGTCAAACTCATATTGACTGAGGGCCAAAATAAAAATTTGGAACAAAAGTCATGGGCCAAACTCAATATTTATATTTAAAAAAAGGGCTAAAATTGTGCGTGTATGCACTTAATAATAGTTAGATTTCACAGTTTTTCCCATCATATAGTTTATGGTAGAGCAAATGTGCCGGGCCGGCCGGCACATATTGCACATATTTAAAATTTACCCCGGCTGAATAAAATTACTATGGGGGGCCAGATTTGGCCCTCATGCCAGAGTTTGACACCCCTGCTGTTGTAGATTAATCATCACAGGTACAGACAGACACGACTGTCATCTACTTCAAGGCTGAGAGTGTTGCATAACTGAACAACAAAAGAAATATGAATTATTTCCATTTCAATCACAAACAATGTTTCAGCACAAGAGCCCCAAGACAATGCTACGCCGCACTCATCAGTCACCTCACCTCACCTCACACAGTCCAATCCCTACGCAGTTGCAGAGGAAATTAAAATACATTTTGTTCTATGGGAACACAGCCAGTAAAAAAAAATAGCACGATCAAAATACACTGTGCTCAGGTTGGGGCAGAAGACGCTTTTCATTGAACTTTGCAGCACTGTCTCTGTCTGGACTGTGATCTTACAGAAATGGGGTCCTCCTGGGCATTCATTTACACCACAGGTCCTCTCTCCAAACTCAAACAATAAACCGAAAACCATTAACCGAGAGACTATTGCATGGTTGGTCTACCCAGATTTCCTTGTAGGCCTACAACCAACACGCTAAAGCTAAAATGCCTAAAGCAGGGCAAAAGAGAGGGGCCCAATATATATATAGGCAGGGTGCGATTTGTAGGGGGGGATGGGGGGGATTGTCCCCCCTTCTGGTTTTGATACCTCCACTTTTCTAACAGGAGTTTAATATTTGCGGTATTTAACTCCATTGATAATGCTTAAAATCTGAAACGTATCCCCCCTTCTAGGTCTTCAACAAATCGCACCCTGTATACGTATATATATATATATATATATATATATATATATATATATATATATATATATATATATATATATATATATATAATAGAATTATATAATAGAATTATATATACTATAAAAACTGCTGCTTTACTAACACAACTAACTTGCTTTCAGATTCATAACTTTGCATTGTTGTGTAGCCTATAATGTGTCTTCAGTTCTGTATGTGCTACACCTTAATTTCCCTCGGGATCAATAAATGATACTACTCTACTCTATTCTACTCTACACTACTAGAGCTACACACAACTTCTAAAGAAACTGGTGACTGACCACGAATGTGTGCGCTCAGGCTCAGCTGCTGGTGGTGATAGTGAAGGTGAGGTGAGGAGGACCGACAGACAGCTTCAGTTTCCTTCATCGATTGTTGCATGTTCATCACTCAGTCATATCAGAGCCAGCCGTAAATTCCCGCGTCAATGATTTTGGAACTTGGAAGCAACAGCAACGACTGTAGGTATAGAGCTCTTCAGCGTTGACGTCAACTTGTATGCGGCGTTTGGACTACCGGTTCCATGGCGATTTTTTACATTGCAAAACGCCATAGAGATTCAGGTTTGGCAAAAATATAAGTTGCACGGCAACAACGAACATTAGCGTGTCCCCGCATCCCTTTCTCATTAGTGGAACGGATCGTATCATCATGTTGGTGTATTCACATGTGAAATCATAACGATTATAATTCAATATTGCTAACCCCTTTCTGATCATTAAAACTTCCGAACTACATACTTTCCTTTGGTTGCCATGGTTACAACCCTCCGCACGTACATGCCGTTAGATACAGGCGCCGCTTCTGTAGTCGCCAAAAGCTTCCGGGTTTAGCATATGGACGCAACATCGTATTTATGTCGAAGTTTGACACAAAATGATCAACCATGTCATACCTACAGCCTATTTTTAACACCCTCGACAGTTTGCGGGGGTTCGCTAAGCGCGTGCTTGCACTAGGAGCTTATTTGAAATTTACCCCTATTCATTCCCAATGGAGGCCGGAAGCCGATAGGAACCAGGACGTCCTTAAATGCTAACATGAAAGACTACAATCTACTACATGCTTCCGCTTCCGCTGAAGAACTCTATTATGTGATTGGATTATAAAGTTACGTATCAGTGTTCTAAAGACCAGCGATTGGTCCAGCCAGGAGTATATACATTCAAACGCAGAAGGAAGAAATCATTCTCCTCCTGCATCTTCAAAAAGGTAACACACTCATTGTTATTTGCTTGTGGTTTGTACAAATAAATTAGGTTGGAATATTGGGAATAATGTTAAATTGTTGTCTAAGTCGTCGTTGATGGTTGTACTTGTACTATTGAATTATCTGCAGGAGTTCAACTCCATTTGGATCCAGGGCCTACAATGAAGGTAAGATAAATTTCAGCTAAACTTTCCGTGAATAGAATACCATTACATTTAAAGAGGAATACCACAAATTCTTTATGTTAATAACATATGGTTTCACTTCAAAGTGAACTCCCTCGTTCCTTTAGATGTCATTTTCGACTAGAATTTGTGATTGCGCGCCAAATTATTAGCTAGTTGCTAACCGTCAGTCGGTTGCCCGCCAAATTTACCTCAAGTTTACCTACCTCTCTTTTGTTGTTAAGAAAGAGTAATAAGGTAATAGCGTTAAATTGTGACAGCGGCGTTTGTCTATTTTCACAAAACAATCGGGTTTTCATTTCCAATAGAATAAGCATATATGTGCAACACCATTTGAGGTAGGTGAGATTTGAAAAGGCTTTGGATGAGCAAACTGAAGTAATGTCCTGTGCTTTTCCATTGTTTATTTTACACAAGTCTGTTTTTTGTGCTTAAACTTAACAGTTCATGACCTACCGGTACTTGTATAACCGCCTTCAGTTGAGCGCCAAAAGTTCTTACTTAGCATGCAGCAAGCTAACCGGATTGGGTGGTTACACAGAAGCCTCATTGAATTCCATTGAGAATGATTTCATTCCTAAAAGATTGTTTCTAAAAAATAATTTAAAACTCTAGTTGTAGCTGTATTTAACTATGAACAGTCAGTAGTTTGACCTGTTGGCCGTTCTGTGGCCTAAAGTTTGTAGTCATCATAAACTGAGGCAACACATGTCAACAGGAAATTAATACATTCTGTAGATCATTTCGTAAATGATTAGTTCTGCATTGTTTGTCTACCACTGGCCACCGTACTGATGAGACGTTGGCCAATCAGAACCCTTATCTCCTCAGTTATGTTTTTCATGTTATGTATCTGGCGCGAGCGTCTTGAGACTTCACTCCATTAAATCTACAGTAACGGTAACCTTGTGTCGCGTTGTACTTGAGTTAAAGAGTAACTTTTTACATGGTGTCAGAAGCCGGACGGACCTTCTCGCCTGCGAGTTTTCATTTTATTTACCGTGTACGTGTAGTAGTGTTTGTTTGCTACGTTACGTTTTGTTTGTTAGCCACAACATCAACAACGTCAACGAGCTTCGTCGACTAGCAACGTCAACGACTTATTCACTGTGATGGATGGATTTCGCAGACCCGACCCCCTCGTCTTTAATGAGAACATCGCCGAAAATTGGCGAGTTTTCGAGAGGGAATATGACATCTTCATTGCCGCGGCACACTACGACAAGCCAGCTAAGACCCAGGCTTACATTCTCCTCAACATCGCCGGACCAGAGGCCATCGAGCGGGAGCGTTCATTCGTCTATTCCCCGGAGGTGCGCGTTCCCGACGGTGAAGGACAGTTCAGGATTGCTGCTCCCGCCGAGTCTAGAGAGGATCCGGAATGTTTGAAAAAGAAATTCGCCGAAATCTGCAATCCTCAAAACAATCGGACAATGGACAGGCACAAGTTTCACACACGAAACCAAAAACAAGGTGAGACACTTGAATCATTTATTAGCGATCTGAGGATCAAAGCCAAATGTTGTCACTTCGGGGAGATTACCGATGAGCTAATCTGTGACCGTATCGTCTGCGGTGTTACCAGTGACACTTTGAGGAAAGTCCTGTTGAGGGATAGTGAGCTCACTCTGGCCAAAGCCATTTCAATCGCCCGAATCCACGAGATGACTGAGGAAAACAGTAAAACACTAGCAACAGCAGCTACCAGCGTTGACGCGGTCAAGCCAGCCCCTAGCAGTGTAGCTAGACCCAAGCCACTGTACGCTCCACACACCACACATTGCCCGAACTGTGGAGGTAGCCACGCAGCCAGGCGGGAACACTGCCCTGCTTTCGGAAAACAGTGTCACAGCTGCGGGAAGTCAAATCACTACAAACAGTGCTGCAAGTCTAAACCACGCAGCCAACTAGGTAGGAGTATGAGACGTTCGGTGAACGAAATTGAGGTGGCTGAATCGACGTGCGATGACGGGGCATTCTATGTGGACTGTGTTAACTCTGAAACAGCTGAGAAAGATGAGGGATTTGTCACCATGGACATAAACAACAAACGTCTTGAAATGAAAGTTGACACAGGGGCGAGATGCAATGTGATGTCACTAAAGACTTACAGAAGAGTAGCTAATGGAGAACACCTAGTTAAGCAAGGGAAAGCGGTCAGCCTCGTCGCATATGGGGGCACCAGGATCGAGACCAGCGGCACTGTCACACTGCCATGTCGCCTAAAGGAGCAGTACCACCTCTTGCCTTTCTTTGTGGTGGACAAGGAGGTGCAGCCACTGCTAGGTTTTCGGGCGTGCAAGAACATGGGTATAGTCAACATGAGCCCTGATGTCCACCAAGTCAGTGTGGAGAGCAAGACTGACTTCAGCTCCCAGGTTTTGGCTCAGTACAACGACCTGTTCAGCGACGAGCTGGGTGAACTTCCTGTCATATACTCCATGAAGCTGGACCCCAATGTGCATCCTGTGGTCCGCCCTGCCCAGCGGGTCCCTGTTGCAATGCGGGACAGAGTCAAAAGTGAGCTTGAGCGTATGCAGCGCATCGGCGTCATAACACCAGTCACAGAGCCAACCGACTGGGTCTCATCCATGGTAGCCGCACACAAGAAGGACAAGAACGAGATCAGGCTGTGCATCAACCCAAAAGACCTCAACACAGCGTTGAAGAGGCCCCACCACCCAATGCGCAGTGTGGAAGAGGTAGCAGCACAGATGTCAGGAGCCACCGTGTTCTCTGTTTTGGATGCCAAGAATTCTTTCTGGCAGGTACGCCTTGACAAGAAATCCTCAATGCTCACCACGTTCAGCACCCCGTTCGGGCGTTTCAGATTCCTGCGCATGCCCTTCGGCATCAACTCTGCAAGTGAAGTGTTTCAGCGCTCCATGGAACAGGTGTTCGCTGGCTACCCATGCTCAGTCATCGTCGATGACATCATCATCGGAGGGCGCAGTGTTGCTGAACATGACGCCAACCTACACAAGGTGCTCGAACGTGCGAGGCAGGTCAACCTCAGGCTGAATCCAGCGAAATGCAAATTCCGGCTCGACCAGGTGTCCTATGTGGGACACATCTTCACCGCTGGTGGCCTGAAAGCAGACCCCACTAAAACAGCCGCCATCAACGCCATGCCAGTTCCCACGGACGTCACATCCCTGCAGCGGTTCCTCGGCATGGTCAACTATCTCGGCAAGTACATTCAGGACCTCAGCGAGATCGCAGCACCCCTGAGACAACTCACACACAAGGAGACGGCCTGGTGTTGGTTCCAGCAGCACCAGGAGGCCTTTGACCGCCTGAAAGCCTGCCTGTCTAGCGCTCCGGTCCTGGCATACTACAACGTCGAGGAGCCGGTCACACTCACCTGTGACGCATCGTCCCATGGTCTAGGTGCAGCATGCATACAGAACGGCCGACCAATAGCTTTCGCCTCACGTGCCCTCACAGACACTGAAACACGGTATGCGCAGATTGAAAAGGAGTTGCTGGCAGTCGTCTTTGCGTGCACTAAATTCAGAGACTATGTTTACGGAAAGCCCATCACCGTCGAAACGGACCACCAGCCCTTGGTCACCATCATAAAAAAGCCCATCCATGTCGCCCCTGCCCGTCTGCAGAGGATGCTGCTACGCCTGCAGAGCTACAACATCAGCCTGGTCTACAAAAAGGGTAAGCACATGTATATTGCAGACACCCTCTCCAGAGCTACATGCACAAAGACCCCACAGAGCCGGTCCGAGGCCACAGAGTTTGAAGTCATGACCGTGGAGTGCATTTCCACGGCCCGTCTGGAGGAGCTGAAAAGGCATACGGCGCAGGATGATGTGCTACAAACCCTCAGTGCAGTCATCCACAGAGGGTGGCCATCCAGGCAAGGCCAGCTCCAGGCCGCCATCGCACCTTTCTTTCCCTACAGAGACGAGCTCAGTGTGGAGGACGGCGTCATCATGAAAAGCCACAAAGCGGTCATTCCCCGCTCCCTGCAAAGTGAATACATCAACATCGTTCACAAAGGTCATCCAGGTCTCGACGCGACCAAGCGCCGAGCCAGGAGTGTCGTCTTCTGGCCGGACATGGCAAAGGACATCACGGAGGAGCTGCTCCCATGCCAGGTATGCAACAGCACCACACCACATCAGCAGAAGGAACCCCTCAAGCTCCACCCCGTCCCAGACCTCCCGTGGTCTACAGTGGCAGCTGACATTTTCAATTGGCATGGGAAACACTACCAAGTCCTTGTCGATTCCTACTCGGGCTGGTTCGAGGTGGACCTCCTCCGCGACCTGACATCGACGGCGGTCATAACAAAGATCAAGAGACATTTCTCTGTGCATGGTGTGCCCCACACTCTTTTCACTGACAATGCCCGACAATACACAAGCCAGCAGTTCCAGGAGTTTGCCAAACAATGGGACTTTACACACTCCACAAGCAGTCCTGAGTTCCCACAATCGAACGGGCTTGCAGAGAGGGCTGTGCGCAGTGCCAAGCAGCTCATGGAGAAGTCGCACAGGGATGGGACTGATGTTTTCTTCAACCTCCTGAACCTGAGAAACATTCCCCGTGACACGACCCTGGGATCCCCTGCTGAACGCCTCATGTCCAGACAGACTCGCGCTGGCATTCCTGTGAGCAGCAGACTGTTGCAGCCTGCTGCTAGAAACAGCAGACACATCCACAACCAACTCCTTCAAAAGAGACTGACGGTGAAACGTCACTACGACAAGTCAAGCCGCCCACTGCAGCCTCTCCAGGAGGGGCAAGTCGTCCGCATGCAGACAGAGAGGGGCTACGACAAACTCGGCACTGTGACGGAGGTGCGCAAGGAGCCACGGTCCTACAACATCCAGGCCAACGGCAAGACCTACAGGAGAAACCGTCGCCACATTCTCCCTGTGGCAGAGCCCGCACCGCCTCTGCTCCAGCTCCACGACCCGGAGTTCCAGGATGTCGGCTCTCCCCCAGTGGGAGGCACAACATACACACACCACACACGGCACACATGCCACACACCAGAGCACAACACCCCAAGCCCATGGCGGGCTGCCAGCTCTCCCCCTGCGGAAGGCATGGCACACACACACCACATGCCAGTGCTCGACTCCCCGAGCCCATCACCACCACCCCTACCCTCTCTCACCCCAAACTTACCTCCACAGGTCCCCATCCAGCACGGAAGACCCTACACTACGCGTTCAGGTCGCACCTGTAAGCCCAATCCAAAATACTTGTGAAGACACTTACCTGTCAAAAAAAAAAAAAAAGAACAAACGGCAAAAAAACCACCTATCAAAAAAGAATTAAATAATAATAAAAAGACAGGACAAAAGACCAAAAGGCAAAAAAAAGAAAAGAAAGAAATGCCATGATGCAAAAAAAGGGAAAAAAAAGTGAATCGTTCAGTCTTTTGTGTATGCCTGCGTATTACAATATGTTTCCTGGTATGTTTATGACAGTGTTGTGAAATGTGTATAAGTAATGTCCAGTTGCGATGTGCACCCCCTATTTAGTTGTGAAGCTAGAATTTAAGATTGGGGTGAAGGACCAGTCCTGGATCAGTTCATGGTTATAAAAAAAAGGACATTGTGTTTTCTCTTGTTCTTCAAGTTTATACTATTGACTAAAAGGAAAGGATGTAGATCATTTCGTAAATGATTAGTTCTGCATTGTTTGTCTATCACTGGCCACCGTACTGATGTGACGTTGGCCAATCAGAACCCTTATCTCCTCAGTTATGTTTTCATGTTATGTATCTGGCGCGAGCCGCTCGAGACTTCACTTCATTAAATCTACAGTAACGGTAACCTTGTGTCGCGTTGTACTTGAGTTAAAGAGTAACTTTTTACACATTCCTTCTTTCTTTTGAAGTCAGCACCTTTTTCGAAAGAGTGGTCAAATATTAATATACAATGCAATAAACTAATTTAACAGGTTACCTGGACTGTAATTTCGATAAAAATAACATCAGTTACTATTGATTTGGCTGTTGTCCATATCAGAGCTGGTGGTACTGTGCATACATGGCATGCATGTTTCAGTATGTAAATGAAATGATGATGCTAAACAAAAATGTTACGTTTTTTTCATGCATGGCATAAGCAGACTGTAACTAATGTCACTTTCTCTGTTTTTCTTGTTTGTGTGTGTGCCGCAGGGTTGCAGGCAGGTGAATCCCTGGAGTTTCTTTGTAGAGGTAGTGTGGATCTCATAGCAACCACATGCAACTGTGTGTGGTTTGTCAGTTTGTGCTTGGCCCCTTGTGTTTTCTCTGCAGGGTTAGAATCGGAATGCAGGCAGCGCACATGTTGGAATCTCTGTCTGGAGGGCCTATATGGATCCGGGAGATGCCACATGTAGCTGTCTGCATCTCTGAAGTTTGTGGTAATTGTTATCTGTTTAGAGTGTTTGTTGGGTTACAGCTACAGGCAGCGCACATGTTGGAATCTCTGTCTGGAGGGCCTATATGGATCCGGGAGATGCCACATGTAGCTGTCTTTAGGGATTGTGTTATCTGTTAAGAGTGTTTGTTGGGTTACAGCCACATGCAGTGCAAATGCTGGATCTCCGGCCGGGGTGCTATAAGGGACCCGGGAGAAGCCAGTGTAGCTGTCTTGTGGCACATTTTGGTGCCATAAGTGTACACGTAACATAAGTGTGCACAGTTCAAAGGAAATGTCTGGAACTCTGTCTGGATCTCCCTTAAGGATCCGGGACATGCCACACGCAACTGTGTTGTGGTACTTTCTACTTCGGGGTACACTTTGACTCTTACAGTATGTGTGTTTGTTTGTGTCTCTGCAGAGGTTGGGGCAAGCAGGCAGTGCACATGTTGGAATCTCTGTCTGGAGGGCCTGTATGGATCCGGGAGATACCGCATGTAGCTGTCTGCATCTCTGAAGTTTGTGGTAATTGTTATCTGTTTAGAGTGTTTGTTGGGTTACAGCTACAGGCAGTGCACATGTTGGAATCTCTGTCTGGAGGGCCTATATGGATCCGGGAGATGCCACATGTAGCTGTCTTTAGGGATTGTGTTATCTGTTAAGAGTGTTTGTTGGGTTACAGCCACATGCAGTGCAAATGCTGGATCTCCGGCCGGGGTGCTATAAGGGACCCGGGAGAAGCCAGTGTAGCTGTCTTGTGGCACATTTTGGTGCCAAAAGTGTCCACGTAACATAAGTGTGCACAGTTCAAAGGAAATGTCTGACCAATGGGTACAGTAGGTGTTCTGTCTTGCAGATGTACTGTATGTTGTCTTTCCTCGCTTAATGAGAGGCCACACGCAACTGTGTTGTGGTGCGTCAGATTAGACTTTGTCTTTCATGTTGATGCTACTGTATGTTAGGCAAGGCATGTATTGGGTAGGTTAGTATGCATTGCTATCGCTGGATCTCCGTCTGGCGTGCTTGAAGGGATCCGGGAGATTCTGGCAATTCCAGCAACCATGTCACACCAAGCATATCCCAAATTCAACATTATAGTAGCACCCATCATTTGCCAAGTTAAATGTAGGTTCTGCTGCACTAGGTGGGGTCTGCTTTGCTCTCTATGCATTTCCAGACCTAGCCACAGTGCTAGATTAAAACACCTGCACTTAAATAAGGGTGGTGGACTCACCTGGCCACTTGCCCCTGTAAGAGCAGGTAACACACATAAAATGCAGTTACTGTAACGTAAGCCACATAGCCATAGATGAATGACCATATCACTGCAATCTTACTGTCCCTGGACACAATGTTCAGGAATTAAAAACAATAAATGCTGAAGTTTTTTTTACAACTGTGTCTGTTGTCTGTTCAGCATAGGACTGAGGGGAATAATAAAGCCAGAATATTATAGATTGGGGATGCACAGAGCAACTTTTTAAGCCGTGCTGATAAGTCTTGAATTCTCTTATGGAATAGTTTTAAAAGTTGCTACTGATCCAAATTAACTTGATAAAGGTGTTCTAGTGATAAACAGTCCAAACATCATGTTGTAGGCCTACTGTGTACCCAGAAACATTGCTCAAAAAGTGGCCATGTGTATCATAGAAGATCCCAATGCAATATCAGACTGTAAAGCAGTTACATACCGATAGTGGATTATAGGTCTGATCCTCAAATCAAATTATCAACACACCTCAGTATTATTACATCTTTTCTAGTGTGTCTGAAAATGTATCACATCACTAGTCAATGTTTGCATAGTTAGACTAGTAGACTAATAAGCTTGCTTCCTGTTGCAAGTACTGAGTGCAGAAACATTGTTTTTAATATTAGAAGGTTGAAACTGGGTTTTAAAACGGAGTAAACTACCAAACGCTAGTTAGGGTTTGCGATGCATATTGGCTGCATTGTTTGGCAACATGACAAAACTGCTGTACTGTAAATGCAGTGGGAGCCACAGAGAGGCTGGTGAAAAATAAACCACATTTGATACAATTTAGTTCAGATATGTAAACATTAGACTCCTGGAGGTCAGTAGATGAATTTCAGTTAATACAGCGTGCTTTGATGGTCGCAAGGATCCCAATGGGATTAGGATACTATATACATTTTGCTGAATTAGCTTATACTGAAACGTGTTTGATACTCAAAACAATGGTGTACCTGGTTCAAATAGCCCTGAATTGGACAATAATGTACAGCTGTGTGTACAACCTCATATAAAGGGTTTATGACTAGATTACGTAACATGGTGGATAGGCTGTCTATTAATCCATTTCTATATTAGTGTCAATCTGCCTACCTGCATGAGCAAAACAATGCCATCAAACTCTGTGCCTGATAACTGATGTGTTTTGAGAAAGCTGAAGAGGTACTGATGCTAAAACCAGGCACCAATAGTCCTTGAGAGATTTACTAAATAAGGTTTGAATTTGCTAATACGGTTTGGAGAGATTGTTGATGAACAGAAATCTTGTGACATGCTGCCACTGATGAGCACCCCTTCTAAACATCCTGTCATGAATTTGATGACTCCTGTCAATACAGATAAATTAACAAAACTGTACACAGAAACAGTGGATATATTATGTTGCTACTAAAATGCCAAACCAAATTGTAAATGCCTTGCATTGTAACATCGTTAGAAGAACTCATGTCTAAGGAAGGATTTTCATTACATTACATTACATTATGCTTTCTTTTTTATCCAAAGCGACTTACAGGTATTCTGGTACAGGGTATTGGTTACAGTCCCTGGAGCAATGCAGGGGTTAGGTGCCTTGTTCAAGGGCACTTCAGCCATAGATGAAGGTGCTGGCAAGGGTGGGATTTGAACCTGCAACCCTTAAAGCCCTATTCTAACCATTGAACCATGACTGCCCCTAAGGACTATTATGATTTTCCCACAATGCATTAAACACAAGCAAACACAAACACAAATGGGTGCACTGACTTGACTATGAACTTGGAGTGTGTCTGCTGCAGGATGTTCTTCTCTGAGTAGATATGCTCCTGCTGCCGAGTGTCCACGATGTGCTTCTTCTTGATGCACTTCAGAGCAAAGCCTGTCTCCTCATCCTTCAGCTTCACCTGAAACGGCACATCACACACCACATCTGTAGGTTAACACGCACGTGTCTTCTTTCTGCCCCCTCCCCCGCCATTTCCCCAAGACCCTCATCCATCCAAACATTGAGTCTGACATGCAAATGAATTATGAATTATGAAAACATACCTGTCAACAATTTCCCAGCAAATACAGGATATTGTGATGTGGTGGTACAAATTATGTGTATGGAGAATGCTGGTAGGGAGCAGGAGATTTGACTGAAATACAGGCACACATATTCCAAATTACCTGATCTTACTTGTTCAATTGGGGATTTGGACAGTTATATCCAGGTAATTTGGAATATGTTACACTAGATTCTGAATACAGGAGAAACTTGGGTTGGCAGCTATAGTATACAAAGCGGATTCCAAAAAAGTTGGGACACTTTGTATTTTGTGAATAAAATCAAAACGCTGGCATTTTCAAAACATTCAATATGTTAACAAGGTAGAACATTATGTACAGACAACAAATCAGTTGTTAAAGTCAAGCAGAATTATTGTTTTGAGGTAATTATGTGATCATTTAAAATTTCACCCTTGCAACAAATCCCAAAAAAGTTGGGACAGGGCCAATAAAATGCTTAAGACTAAACACAACACAAGGGATGATACTGAACAGTTAAATACTTTGACTGATGGCATAATTTTATTCAAAAATTAGATATTTTGATGAACGAGACATGATTTCAGCAGCTCAACTGATAGGTATGTTCTTCAACTTGTTTACCTTTTATTATGCTGAATATGTGGCATATCCTGACTGCAAGACCTGTTGTGACCTGTTTACTCTTATGATGGAACCACACTGTTGGAACATAGTAGAGATTGAAATTGGCCACCATTATGGGGCGATATCTAAAGGCGGTGCTCCAAAATATAATGTCTTGATAGCTATGTTTACTGTTTAAAGACTGTATGTGTCATTCAACATTCATTTTAATGCTCTACATGAGTAAAAATACCCTAACCAAGTCACCTCTGCACCCCCTTACCATCATATATGCTGTCTTTCAGACTGACCACTAAATCAAGCTGTAGTATTCATTTTCTATATAACCTGGAGGGTGCATGACTCCATAATTTTCAAAAAGGATTAAATATTTTCCATTCTGTAATCAGAGGACAGTTTCACATGTCTCCTAGGTCCATAGAATGAGCTTTTCTGCATGCAACACTATTTAATGTCTGCATCACGTGCATTAATCAAATGTTGTATTTATGGTCATTTTTTCGAGAGCTGTCATAGTTGGAGTGTCATAGTTTGCTTATTGACCACGAGTATGTCATGATCTCATAACTCGTGCAATGATTACACAGAACTCTATATTACTGAAATAGGCCTTATATGCCTGCAATTTTGATAATTCAATCTTTCTGTGTAATAGATCAGTAATTAGTCCCTCAAAATCTTCGCTGCTGAGTGCCACAGCCTCTATGTGATGGTATTTTATTTGTGCATTCATGTTGGCAGTCAATATAGTTCCTTTTAAAATATTCTTCCTTGTGTAATTTTTAGAATTATCCAACTATTACAACATGTTTTGGCCCTGTCCCAACTTTTTTGAGATTTGTTGCATGGGTCAAATTTTAAATGATCACATAATTACCTCAAAACAATAATTCTGCTAGACTTTAACAACTGATATGTTGTCTGTACATAATGCTCTACCGTATTAACATATTAGATGTTTTTAAAATGCCAGCATCTTGATTTTATTCACAAAATAGTGTCCCAACTTTTTTGGATTCCGCTTGTATAAAAAGCACCCATATGCATTAGACGAATTACACCACACTCACAACGGAAAAGTGCGAAACAAACAAAGTGTGTGAAAATTCTACGAAAAATAACTGCACACTTAAAAATCCTTTTTTGTTCTTTTTACTTGACAAACTTTCCTCAGGGCACAAACATACAGAGTGAAACACTGTATAGCTGTGTCCTGTGTGTGCTGAAGAAGACTTTGATCAAAAGATTGGTGAAAGGCAGTGAAAAATAAGAAAGAATTTAGGTGTGCAGGCATTTGTCTTTCAATGAAACAAGCACACCCACCAGCTCGACGCGTCCGAAGCCGCCCATGCCCAGGGTGGCCACCTGCTGCAGGTGATGCAGCCCAGAAGAGGAGGAGGAGGAGCAGGAGAGGCGGGCCAGCTTCTCCCTGAGACGACGCTGCTCCTGGGCCTCGGGGCTGGTGTCACACTGCAGCGGAGACTGGGGGCTAGAGCAGGAAGTGGAGGAGATGTGGAGGGGACAAGATGGAGCAAAGTTACGATAAAGAACGGGGTAGCAATAGGGGGATGTACAAAAGTGGATGTGAGAGATGACATGAAACTATTGACAAAAAATTATTGATTTGTGTTGCAATTACAATAGCATAACTAAAAGTACCATTTGTTTTATACATCCTTTATGTTTATGTAAACACTGGGCTGCAACATGTGCAACATCCTAATTTGCAACATGTGAAGACGTATTGTTGTGCATACTGCATGCAGTTTGTTCATATGTTATGCCAAGTGCAAGTCCATACATATAGTCCAAGTACTCACACAGCGTTTCTCCTCTCGTCACTGCGTGATAGCTGCTCCACATACTCTCTCAAGTAGGCCTGCAGCTCCTCATAGGTGCCCACCATCTGGTTGAAGTTACTGATGGACAGCAGCATCAGAGACATGATCATTTACTAAGGAGAAGTTACTGAGGAGAACTGCATTAGGCTCAAGGTGAAGATAGTGCACATATCTGGAAAAAAGTGCAGGGCCAAGGCTGACTAATGGAGTGAAGAGTTCTATGGCAGGATTACGTATCGAAATAAAGAGAACAGGACAGCACTCCAAGTTTTGTGTTTTATTGCCCGTCAGACGTTTTTGTTTTTAACCCTCTTCAGTGTCGATGCAAAGGATTACGTTTTGACCATTGAATCTGATGAAGACAATGGTCGAAACGTAATCCTGCATGGAATCAAAAAACAAAGAAAAAAGGATTTTAAGTGTGTGGACTCCTCACTCCAAAATGAGAACAGCATTAGGGACATGGCGGTTACTCAGCAACAACGGTATCAGATACAGCAGTCAGTTCCCAAACTTTTTCAGCCGGGACCCCCTTTTGAATCTACAAATATTTTCCTGACCCCCGTGACACCTCATGTTCAAACACAAAACTTTTTTTCCCACTAATGTTGCCGTCATAGACATGTAATTGTATGACTTTTATGGAATTATTCCCTTCTCTCTGCGATCCCCCTGCAGGACCTTCGCAGCCCCACTAGGGGGGTCCTGACCTCCAGTTTGGGAGCCACAGAGATACAGGATTCTTACTGAAAACAGCACCAGGGACGTGGCAGTGGCAGTCAGGGCTGGACTGGGACTAAATATCATTACTTATTATTTTTCAGCCAAAACTGGTGCCCAGGCATTGAGAGAGACAATGAAGCCTGTGACAATATTTGTTGTCATCTATTGCAAGCTATTTCGACCAGAACAGTCAAAATGAAAATATAAATCTGACTCGGACAGGCCAGCTGTAGCAGCATGAGGACTGATATCACTACATTGTAGGGAGGACCAGGCCAAAATCATCAACAGTCCACCGGGCAAATGCCCTGTATGCCTTATGGCCTACCCAGCCATGGTGGCAGTGAGGAGACGTTACAGAGGAAAACAGCATTTGCCAGAATTGCATACAGAAGTTATTGAGGAAAAATGACGGAGAAAAACAATGCAGCAGACATGTGCTGAGAAAGTACTGAGACGAAAAACATTAAAAACATTGGATGATAATATGAGATATGACAGGGAGGAGGCGCTTAGGCTGTTAGACAGATAATATGTCTGTGTGCAGACACTCACTCTCGATCCAATACCAAGCATTGTGTGTTGTTCTCCGTGGCAATGATGTTGGCTGATCTGACGTCTTCACTGGGAACAAAGGAAAGGGAAGGAAAAACAAAGCTTGTGAAAAAAAATGCCATGCCCCATGACTGAAGCCATTAATATCGGGTCTGCCAGTCAGCTCGCTGAAGAAGGCAGACAATGTGACAAACAATGCACATTCCTAAACCCACTCCTGCTCCACCCCAAAACAAAGCAAGCCAGTGCTCAATGCTGCTCAGTCTCCCTCTGTACAGACACACTAGGATGTGTGCAATCTGCATTACAGACTGAATTTAAAACTCTCGTACACATCGTTTTATTACCTAAAAACTGTACGCATGGTGTTGGTGAACTGCCAAACATGATCAGAGACGTTTAGTGACAAGCAGTGTTGCAGAATCTGAATGGAAAAGTGTTGCAACATTGCTCTAAAATGTCCTGTGTTTATTACCACCTCAACAATAGCAAGTTGTGATGTATATAGTCATGCACCTACCATATATTGTACAGTATCACAGCATTATATTGCATTACCTTACATTAAATTACACTTAGTTGACACTTTTATACAAAGCGACTTACAGATATGACAGTGTATTGGTTACAGTCCCTTGTGCAGTGTGGGAATGGGTGCCTTGCTCCCGGGCACTTCGGCCGTGGAGGGAGGAAGGGATTGCTAAGGATGGGGCTTGAACCTGCCATTATATCCCAGTGATTACATCCCAGTAATAGTTATGACACAGATGTTACAGGTGTATACAGGTACCTGATGAGGGCTTTCTCTCCAAAATAATCCCCTACTCCCAGAGTCTTGATGTGTTGAGGGTCTGTGCAGCCCTCCGTAGTCTGGGTAACACACACCTACAGGGAATACAAAGCCATGGATCAGAAGCAGTTTTATTGGCTGAATACCTACAGGCTCAAAATGTTTGCCTGTGCACTATTGTACTGTACTAACTAACGCTTGTACTAACGAGTACTAATTGGACCTGGACTCAGTATATTGTGCATTATAGATGAAGTAGTATACATTCAAGCACATACACAGAGATATCCTTAAATTTAAAATAAATAAATAAATAAATAAACCTAGACAAATTTGAAAAGGAAATCTGAAAAGTGGATATGCACGCAGAACACAAGAGAGGCTTTGTGGCAAAGTATTTTTTTACACATCCAGAACAGAAAGACATTCATATATTCATACCCCTCCATGTGCAATGATGAAAAACGTGTTCCCTTCTTCCCCCTCGCGGATGATGTAGTCCCCTTCATCAAAGTAATCCTGCACTCAGAGAAAAGGGAACTGCATTCATATTATTATTAATAATAATAACAATAATACTACTACAAATAATATTACAATAATCACCATTAAATATACGTGTAACCACACAAAGGCGAAGGTACCAGTGTTTATTGCAGGATGTCAACATCTCATTACATTGCGACTTAGTCACTCTGATGGTGTGACCAGTGGTGTTACAAGTGGGCAACATCACAACAGCCATCCTAGTGCTGACACCATTTGTAGGGAAGAGGCACTCAATCCCAGACCTTTTGGTGTATGAAACTTGGGCTCTGACCTCTACACAAGAGAGCCAGAGTCCTTGGTGTGACAATCAGAGCTGATCCACAAGCCTACGTAGGTATGGTCACACCCAGTGGTGTAGTCTACGTTGAACGCAGGCATACGCATATATATTCAACCGTTTTTTTAAAAAAAAAAAACTGTGATTCCATGTGAGGGGCTCCAGTGATGGGTGAAGCACATATGATGGGGCCAGTTGTGTGCGGGAAGAGTCTGTGGTGCGCAAGGATAAAATAGTATGATGCTGTGACTATATCTAGGGCAGTGGGTGTTTTCTTGTAACAGTGTTTCCCAATGTCTTGTACCCGCAAAGTCTTTTTGTCATACCATGAGTACCCCCTCACTTCCTCTATCCCAATGCGACTATGCTCCTTACTATTGTTATTATCAACTTTTTTTTCCACGTACCCTCTGCAGTGCGTTCCCCTTTTGGTACATGTAACGCTGGTTGGGAAACTTTGCTCTGGATGTCATGCCAGCAAACCTGCCTTTTTGGTGCATCGGTCAGCGCAATGACGCTCCCCTTTGCTACAAACGCACACATTCAAACAAAGACTTGTTGCGTACTACTTACCACTTCCAAACAGTCTACTATCTTGGCCAGTTTCTCCTCAGGTAGGTCTTTAAGGAGAGCCACACTGTGAAAATCACAAATGAGAGTTAGGGTACCCAACAATGTACACTGTAATACTCAGAAGAAGTCTCTGGCCCTAGCGACAGTATGTGTAGTAGCAGTTTTGGTTTGAATTTGAGAAAGGAAAAATATGACAATATTTAACCATCTAAAACTGCTGTTGTTAAAATGACGATGATGCTATTAAAATAGTTTTTTCAAAAAATGAAAAAATATTTATGACAACTGATGAAAATGTATGACAACTGATTTTTGACAACTGATGACAACTGATCTGTTTTGTAAAACAAATCTTCACATGTACAAACTAGTTGGTAGTGCTGACGTACTATTCAGACAATATTAAAGCATCTAAAACTGCTGTTGCTAAACTGATGATGTTATTTGAACATATTTTTTAAAAATGTATGACAAAAAAGACAACTACATTTAGATAAACAAGTAAAACAGCTCCTCACAGTTGTAGTGTGCAGAGCCGGTGACAGCTTTCGTTGGGCCCAGGACAAAGTCATTAGAAAGGGTCCCCTACCCAGTACATACATGTACATGTAATGGGGAGCCAATTCTGGGCCCCCTACCTCCCTGAGCCCGGGACAACATACCCCTTTGTCTCCCCTGTCGGCGGGCCTGGTAGTGTGGACATGTGCTATGTATGTACCTGCGTAGAAAGCTGAAGTACTCCTCATGGCGAGCCTGTGTGGACCTCATCATGATCTTCTGGAATGTTTGCCTGTCCAGAGCCCAGATGTGGGACTCGGCCACAGCTAAAGCCGAAACACACACAGTCACAGTCACACGCACACGCACACACACACACACACACACACACACACACACACACACACACACACACACACACACACACACAGGCACACACACACACAATTAGCTACTGCCACAATTAGTTGCTGCCTGCCACCACAGCAGAACATTCGTTGTCATTACACACAATGCCACTTGTGGCCAAGACCCCAGAGGCTGTTTCTAAGAATTGACTCCATCTTTGGGTCCCCATTGAGGTAGTGGCGCGTGGGCAGACACAACAGCAGGTTGTGCTACAGAATATGCAATGCTAAAAAGCAGCCAAGTGCCCTGGAAAACATGTGCACACCGCATGGGTAAGAAGTTGAGCTTGTAGACCGAGGGTTGCCAGATCAATTCCTGATTCAGCCAATTGGGAAGGGAGAGTGACTACATAACTAGTGCCCCCCGTCCTCATCCATCACTGAGGCACTGTGAGCATGATCCTCCCCTCACTTCTTACCAGCATGGTACATTACATTTAGCTGACCCTTTAATCCTGAGCAATTGGCATTTACTCTTTCTCAGGGTATTGGTTACAGTCCCTGGAGCAATGCAGGGGTTAGGTGCCTTGCTCAAGGGCACTTCAGCCATGGATGAAGGTGTAGGGAGAGGTCAGGTGGGATTCAAACCTTCAACCCCCAGATTGAAAGACCAACTCCCTAATCGTTAGGCCACGGCTGCCCCCCCCAATTGCAATTTCATACCGTGTGCTGTGAGAGAATGGTCTGCACACTGGGCATAGTCTTCAAAAACACATACTGTACTTTTTACCATTTTGAATCAATGCACTGGTGTAATTTGCTGTAATCTGGTGTAATCTGACACACCTTTGACAGTGGCGGTCCTCTTGCAGTTGTAGAGTATGGCCAGCTCCCCGAAGGCCGTACCGGGCCGCATCTGGCCCAGCAGCCTCCCACTCTGGCTCACCTCCAGCAGGCCATCTGCTCACACAAACACACATGCACACACACACATGCACACACACACATGCACGCATGTAAACACACACACACACGGTCATATACTGTAGTGTACTCAGACAGACACACACACGCACGCAGTATTGACAGAAAGACAGACATACGAAGAAGAAGAAGAGGAAGAAGAAGAACAAGAACAAGAATATGAAGGAGAAAAATCTGCATGCTGTTGCTGCTCACCGATTTATTAACACGTTTTGACCTCGAGCGGTCTTTGTCAGGTGTAGGGTAGGTGTGCGTGCTTGCTTCACTCACAAGCACACACACACCTACCATACACCTGATGAAGACCGCTTGAGCTCAAAACGTTGTGTTAATAAATCGGTGAGCATCAACAGTGTGCAGATTTTTTCTTCATATTCTTCATGTTTGTTGTTTGATCCGGCACGTTTTATTGGAGGGCAGTCATGAGTAAGCGGTTAGGGTGTCAGACTTGCATCCCAAAGGTTGCCAGTTCGACTCCCGTCCCACCAGGTTGGTGGGGTGAGTAATCAACCAGTGCTCTCCTCCATCCTCCTCCATGACTGAGGTACCCTGAGCATGGTACCGTCCCGCCGCACTGCTCCCTTGGGGCGCCATTGAGGGCTGCCCGCCTTGCACGGAGGAGGCATAAATGCAATTTCGTTGTGTGCACTGTGCAGTGTTCCCTTGTGTGCTGTGGAGTGGTGTGTCACAATGACAATGGGAGTTAGAGTTTCCCAATTGGCTTTCAACTTTTTTTATTTCACTTCACCTGCCAGCACGTAGAGGTAGTTTCCCGGCTGTCCCTCCTGGATGACCAGCTGCTGCGTGGTGTAGACGCGCTCGAACATGCACTCCACCATCTCACGCACGTGCTGCGGCTCCAACTTCTTCAGGAAGTCGTTATTCATCAAGGCCTCGTTGATCAGACGCCTCGTACTGGAGGAGAGCAGGGGGTGGGGAGAAGAGGAGGACAGGAGAGGTGGAGATGAGAGGAGGGGGGGGATTAGAGGGAAAGAGAGGAGAGGAGAGGATGACACTGTACACTGTCTGCGAGTGCATGCAGGCACGTTTCTGTGTTTACAAGTGTGTGTGTGTGTGTGTGTGTGTGTGTGTGTGTGTGTGTGTGTGTGTGTGTGTGTGTGTGTGTGTGTGTGTGTGTGTGTGTAGGCCTAGAGTGTATCTGCAGTATCTTGAGATGGGTGCCTCTCTCCTTCTCTCTCTCCTCTCACTCTCCTCTCTCTCTCTCTGTCTCTCTCTCTCCCTCTCGTCTCTGCTCCCTCTCTTCCTCTCCAGTCCTCCCCTCTCCTCTCCTCTCCTCCTCCTTCACTCTCCTCCCTTCTCTCCTCTCCTCTCCTCCTCTCCTCTCCTCTCCTCTCCTCCTCCTTCCCGCTGGTCCTTAACCAGGAGCTTCTCATTTGCACATGAGACAAAGCCCTTCCTCTCCTCCCCATTCTCCTGAGGACATGAATACATTAGTGCTGCTGGCCACCACCATGAGCACACACGCATGAAAGACACCGAGACCACTCACACTTACTCAAACACACACACACACACACACACACGCACACACACACACACACACACACACACACACACACACACACACACACACACACACACACACACACACACACACACACACACACACACATACACATGGGAGCAAGTGCATATTTACGTGCCGCAAACACCAAAACACCTACGCATGTAAGCAAAAAAGACACACTGTCTTACACTATGGACAACTCCTATCTTCCACTGTACAAAATAATTAACATAAGGTAAGATGCAATAAATGTTTAAGTTAATATATTGCTAAAGTATTATTAAGTACTAGTGCTAAGTTATTATTTTAGCTTGATTCTACTTAAAATCACACAAGCATCCTAGAGAGCATAGTTCCGATTGTCACCAGTCACCAGTAACCTACCGTACACTAAGTAGCGATGACATGCCCATGTGAAGATAACCTGACCATACCTCCAATGACTTTTAAACATAGCTGTAGTGTGAAGTATTTCTCCACCTTACCTGGGTTCAAATCAGCAGATTGTGCGGACTATCTAGGAGGTGAATGACAAATTGAAATAATGTGTGTACTTGCACCATCCAAATGACAAGCCATTATGCCCTCTGTCCTCTCTCCGCTCACTTCTGAGTACTGACTACTTTTGTCACGACGATTAGGCCAAGCAGATTTGTTTTACAGGAGAGGTCAATGTAATACATTTACACTGCAGGGCTTGACATTCAGCCTTTATACTAAGCCCTATCTCTGTCATTTCGTGAAGTATTCATGAAAAAACTAACTTTAATTTTCGTGGTGCATTCACGTTATTGCCCGTTTTTCGTGGTTGGGCAACGAAACGCTGCCTATTCATTTGAATTGCCCCACTGCTGCTATGGTTATCCAAGCGTCTGCAGGGGCGGGGAGGGGGTGCTGACAGAACACTGCTGATACACTCGGGACTCACTAATTCGACGCCCTTTCGGTACTTACGCCTTATGTCATACGACCCTAAACCTAAACCTAACCCTAACCCTAACCTTAACCCTAAACCTAACCCTAACCCGTTCAATCCGTGACAATAGTGCCATCCATTGTAAACCCTTGTTGCCAGTGCCCAAAAGGCCTTATGGCCATTCAAGTAAGATGACTTGTAAAGCAAAAACCCTAACCCTAACCTTAACCTTAACCCTAACCTAAATTGCTTGTTTGAAATGTTTGATTACCATGTGACAGTACCGAAAGGGCGTCAAACTAGTGGGTCGCTAGGCAGCAGTCGGGCAATTCAAATGAATAGGCAGCGTTTCGTTGCCCAACCACTAAAAACGGGCAATAACGTGAATACACCACGAAAATTAAAGTTATTCTTTTCGTGAATACTTCACGAAATGAAAGAGATACGGTTGTTATACTAGTCACGATCAGTTATTCTTTCTGTACTGTGAAGGGGCAAACAACAGAATATGAACTACTGTAACATGGAAGCTACCTGAAGTGGCTACACTGTAAAACTGTGGGGTCTGGTAAAACTATGGGGTGTCAAAAATGCAGAGTAAACTTATATAACTCCAGATATATAATATGTACTTATAAAACTGTAAAACAGTCGACAGACACTATGCTGAGTAGAATTGACTCTGACAATGTGACCACAGAGTCACACTATTTTTTGAATGGTACTAAAAGTAAAAGAGTTAAATGGACACCACATTATTTTACTGTGTAGTAACACTGACATTATTACAAACCCCAGAGGATTACCAGCTTTTGGCCGTTTGGCAGTTGCCATTGTGGCACACTGTATTCCCAGTCAGAGGGAATCTAAACCACACCTGAATAGGCTAACTACACTCACCTGGAGTCCTTGCGTACTCGCGCCATCTCGCCCGACAGGTAATGCGCCCTGCTCTGCGGCGGCTGGGCGGGGCCAAAGTGGCCGGAGGTGGGCTCAGCAGACACGCCCTCTTTGGCCCGCAGCCGCCGGTGCACCTCTGCTGCCACACGCTGGAAGCGGGCAGGGGCCTGGTTGATGACGCTCAGCAACCGTCTACTGTGGCGGCCAGCGCCCACCCCTCCGCCGGTGCCACCCCCACCACCGGTAGGCATGAAGGGCGGCGAGCACTGCCAGGGCGCCGTCGTCGCTCGGTTGCCGTAGTGATGCTGCTGCTGCTGCTGCTGCTGGTGGTAGCCAATAGCGTCCTGGAGTTTGTCGATCTGCGCGAGTTTGGCCTCCAGCTCGCGGCGGAGCGCCTGCAGCGTCACTTCCTGCATGTGCATCTCGCGCTCGCGCTTGGCTAGCTCCTCCTCCAGACGGGCGACGCGCCCACGCAGAACACCCGCCTCCCATTCCACGCCCCGCCCACCAGCAGCACCACCACCGCCGCCGCCATCGACAGTGGACATGACCTTTGCCCCCTGGGCCGCCCCTGAGGCGTCCAGGCCGTTCTCTTCCACGCGGGCGGCTTTGATGGATCCATTGCCCATGGTCACCAGAAGAGCCGTGGCCACCATGGGCAGTAGGAGCCTGGCTGGAAGGGTAGGGACGACCCCTATGCTGGCCCCAGTCCCAGTTCACCTGCCAGCCAGGTAGGCCTGTGTCTTGACTTGAGCAGGCGGTTTGTTGTCTGAGTTTTGCTCTGAAAACGTGTAGCTCCAGGGTCGAGAGGAACTCCGTGGAGCCCCACAAGATGGCCCGTGCCTGGAAGCAGACGTGCTGGAGGGAGAGTAGAGGAGGCCCGAACCGAGGGCAGTTTTGGTTGCTTCTCCAGTCAGGTTAAGTTTTCAAGTAGGTTCTTCACCAGCACTTCTACTGGTCCTATGGGGTATCCACTGCTCTGTACTGGTCCAAGGTGGTGTGAGGTAGGCCTATCCACTGCTCCCATCAGTACTTCTACTGGTCCTAGGGTATATCCACTGGTCCTTCCACGCTGCACAAGTGATGTATTCTCTCTAACTGTGCATGGGAGAGAAAAGGGCCAAGAGAAAACACTGGAAACACACTTCCACTCTTAGAGTTACAGCAGGTGACATTCCAAAGAAGACACTGTGGCACTGTCGCTAAGACACTGCAGCCCGTGCAAAGCCTTTACAACCTAAACTTGACAGCTCTTAAATAAGAACATTAGGTCTACTGCATGTCGTGTCATTAGATGTGATTTATTAAGGCATAGCAAACTTCAGTAATAACTTAAAATCTCTTCCTGACAACGACACATTAATGTCAATTCACTGATGTTGTGTAGCCCAGTTACACAATTATGGGCTATTATTAAACAGGATAGCCTACAATAAGGGGGAAAGTCCTACATTTGGCATAATGAAAAAATATATATATTAACATTGTTCATCAACATCTGAATGCATTTCTAATCTATACAACGAATATAATAGCCTACAGAAAACGTTTGTTTTAAATGTATTTCATAAATCACTCCTTTAAATGTAGCCCGAACTCAAAATCATGACTGAAAATAAATAACGTTTAACAACACAGACTGACTAAAATCCTAAAGAAAATCAACCCATTCCAAAGCGCACTCACCTCCTACCTGAAATTTAGGTTGCTCTCAGTGTCCAGGGACAAGAGTTCGCATGCAATAGCCTACTACTGTTCCAATGCCTGTCTTTTCTCGTACCATTTTTCCCACAACCTTCTCACAAAAGAACTACGGTACAAGCAAGCCAGCAAGCTTTCTCCGACTCAAGTGGTTTGTTGAGACAGAGGATGTGCATCCAACACCATGAATGAGAATCACGGCATCATTGCGCCCTCTGGTGGCGTTACTCGAAATCACGCATCCATGAAGAGCTTGTTACAGCAATGAGAGCTTGATGTTCTAACCTGCCCTTCCACTTTCTCTGGTTACAGGTGGAACTGTTGGCCTGCTGTATGTTTATTTTCCCAAGAATTCTTTGTTTATGACAAATATTAACCATATGTCCACAAACATAATTTTACAAATTGATATTGGTCAAACAATATTCATGAAATAGACTGTGTGTGTGTGTGAGTGGGTAGATGACGTGACGTGTAAATGTTGCTGTCGCAGGCTCTTAAAATTAAGTAAATTCATGCTTTCAAAATTGTCAATGCTTTAAATGATTAAACTAATGTCGTTGTTGTGAAAAAGTAATGTGTAATAAATCCAGAGCTTAAATAAGTATACTTAATTTTGAGTCAAATGTCACATTTGTCCTATGGTGTGACTGAGGCAAGCCTGGTTCTCCATATTAAAACATTTTTAAATAAATAATCAAAGCTCAGTCATTTGTCTAAACAACCCTGGCATGTTTTTCAAGGTGTCTATTTTAGCAAGTGGCCATGCTTAATGTTTTTCAAGTCAAGTCAAGTCAAGTCAAGTTTATTGTCAATTTCTTTACATGCACTGGTCATACAAAGAATTTGAAATTGCGTTTCTTGCTCTCCCATGCAGACATAGACTAATCTAGGTAAGGACATAGACAGTATAGACATAGACAGTACTCATACATGGACATAGACAGTATGGACGTAGACATTGCTCATACAGACATTTTAAAGTGCAAGACTGGACAACAGAAGACTTGTAGAGAACATACATTAAGAGGAGGTATTTTGTTGTTCTTTTTCTAAAAGTCCTTTATAGCGTTCTGACATAGTAATAGTAGCATTTGAAGAAATAAATAATTTAAAAAGGTTTTTATTAAATACACCAGCAGCAGTATGTGTGTGTGTGTGTGTTTGTATGTGTTTTGTGTGCGTGTGTGTGTGTGTGTGTGTGTGTGTGTGTGTGTGTGTGTGTGTGTGTGTGTGTGTGTGTGTGTGTGTGTGTGTGTGTGTGTTTAGTGCAGGTAGAAAGTGCGGTGTGCGTCTGTGTGTGTGTACCTGTGTATGTGTGTGTGTGTGTGTGTGTGTGTGTATGTGTGTGAGTATGAGTTGTGTGTCAGTGTGTGTATGTTTCAGTCACAGATGTAGTAGTGCAGGTGGAATGTTCAGTCGCAGATATGGTGGTGGGGATGAGGGGGGGAGCGTTGTCAGTGGCCTGGCTGGCTAGAGGCTGACAGTGAAGGGAGAGTGGGTTGAGTGTTCAGTATCTTGATTGCTTGATGCATCGTGCTGCTTGCAAGCCTGGTGGTACGGGAACGGAGGCGCCTGTACCTCTTTCCAGAGGGCAGGAGGCTGAACAGTTTGTGTGCAGGGTGGCTTGTGTCTTTGATGATCATCAGTGCTTTTCGGGTGAGGCGTGCGGTGTAAATGTCCTGCAGGGAGGGGAGTGGTACTCCAATGATCTTCTTCGCTGTGTTCATAACACGCTGGAGTGTCTTCCTGTTTTTCTCCGTGCAGCTTCCTCCCCACACTGTGATGCAGCGGGACACGACGCTCCCTATGGTTCCTCTGTAGAATGTTGTCATGATGGAGGGTGTAGCACTTGCCTTCTTTAGTTTGCGCAAGAAGTAGAGACGCTGATGGGCCTTCTTCGCCAGTGATGTAGTGTTGGTGGTCCAAGAGAGGTCGTCGCTGATGTGCACTCCAAGGAACTTGGTGCTGCTCACTCTCTCCACAGCATCACCGTCGATGGTCAGTGGTGGCAGTTGTTTTTGGACCCTCTGAAAGTTGACAACAATCTCCTTGGTCTTGTTGACATTCAGCAGGAGGTAATTTTTTTCCTGTTTTTCTGAGACCGTATGGTCTTATGAAACTTTGTCACAGAAAATAATGTCCTGTGGTGTGACATAATTTTTTTTGGCTAATTCTGTGGATAATTATCTATTGTTGAAGCTCCAGCGGTACATAAATTGTGACTTTAGACCCTTAAGAAGCCAATGGCAAGGGTGGATTTTAGGTTTTTCTCTCAGAGTTCTTCAATCAATCAATTATGTTTTGCTACCACAAGATGTATTAGTTTTGTAGTCCTTTTCATATTTTTTTCTTATGTAGATGTATGAAAATGCATCTTACTAAAGGTGCAATTGTATTTCAGTTGGCAACGACATGGCTTTAAATTAACTCAAAAGCTCAAAAGTCCTATGGTGTGATGGTAAAAGTCCTATGGTGTAATGGTAAAAGTCCTATGGTGTGACACTTTGGAGTATCACACCAAAGGACAAACAGGTCACACCAATGGACTAGATATTTGAGAAATAGCTTTTAAAACAACTGGTAGTACATATTGTTTTGTTTTGTTGTTTGACTAGATAAATATTGTGTACGGGTATTCAAATTACTTATTCCTTTATTGGCCTTTGGAATTTATACTTTGATGCATTGTTGATGAATATTTGCTGTTGATTTTAGATACTGTCAAATGATATAAAATGTCATTACTGGCAGTGGTGTAGTCTACGTAGAACGCGGGTATACGGAGTATACCCACTTCTAAATTTCAGGGATTTCAGTATACCCACTTCAAATTGATTGATCCATTGTTTTGAATAGCACAAATATATACAGTATACCCACTTCAAAAAATTGTTCAAATATACAGTATACCGACTTCAAAAAAGTAGACTACACCACTGATTAATGGTGCTTTGAAACCATAAAATATAACGGTAACAGTGAAGGAAAGATCAGTGAGAGAGTATATAGAGGAGTATAGATGAATAAAGTATGCTATGGAGAGCTCAATATACAGCATAAATGTGCTGTCCAGCTTGAGATACCAAACAGGCACTGGCCACTACACACTACAGGTTCAATGGTGTGACAGTCATAGCATACCTACAAAAGTGTGATGGTCATGCCAAGGTCACCCTTCAGTATGAGTCCTATGAGCTCTGCAGGTTACATTCAATGACCGCATGGCTGTCATTAAGAGTTACGATAGGCTGATAATCGACGATTCAAAGACTTATAAGTGTAAAGTGTAGGTCCATATTGACTACAACATTATATTATGATCAAAAGACAAAATAATCATGTTGATATATTTGTTTCTGGCTCATTTTTGCATTTCTGTCCTTTAGCGTGACATCAATGTCCTACGGTGTGACATGTTTTAAACGCTCAAATATTTGTTTGAGCTAAACAATATGTTTGATAAACACTGAATATTGCATTAGGGAAGAACAAATTATCGTCCCTGAAAAGTTAGTATAAATTCGGACAATTTTGAACATTTAAAAGAAAGATATCCCTGTTTTTCCTCGAAGGTTTCTAATAATCTCACATCTAATGGGGAAAAAATACATAAATGGTAATTTCTCATTAAATTAAGACTTTAAAAAATTGCAATAAATATGAAGAGTGTAACAATGTTCATAAAACTCCATCAAGCCATTTCTACATTACTTAATATATTTATTTCTTAACGTCACACCAAAGGACATATTTTCAGCAAATTGCTTTATCAACGTAAATAAATAATCAATGAATAGACCAACATTGTGACCACTTGGATTTTTTGAAAGATTAATTGCTGCACTACTTAGACATATACTTTTTTCCCTCATAAACAATGTTTTGTGAAAAAAATGTTTTTTGCTGCCTATCCGTCATCTACCCGTGTGCGTGCGTGCGTGCGTGTGTGTATGTGAGAGACAGACAGACAGGCAGACAGACAGAAACCAGACAAATACTTTAGACTGATTTTAATCTTTGTGATGTTGATACAATTGTTGATCATCGCATTAAATCAAAAGAAATGAAGCTTTACATTTCTAAGTTTCAAATTTCCATATGGAGAGATACATTCAAGTTCTCTGTGGCAACATGACCTGTATTGTGAGATGTTGAATGAGTCAGTCCCATAGTCTAGCTACTCTTCAGTACAAACGCAGAAGCCAGAGGTTGCTGTCTGCTCTATGTATACATGGTGCATGTGACCTGGAAGATGCATGCAGTATATCAGTCAATCAATTACAAAAAACACAACATCATTGAAGTAAATCAAAATTGAAATAAATGCCCTCAAAATCTTTTTCAGGTACAGGGTTTTCACTGGTCTGAAAAGTATGACAATAGAAAATATCACAAACATGGTTCATTTTAAATATAATACACCTTAACTCTAAATAACACATACAGTACATCACATACTTTACATTTAAAGGGCAAATGTGTAGCTTTTTGTTGTGAAAAGAGGAAAAAAGTGTTCGGATCTGTGTTAATGCATTTCGAAAAATGGTAAATTGGGTTTCTTGACATGTATGCCTGATTGCACTCTTCAGATTTTGATATTTCTCATGATATTTACAAGAACATATTGCAACATAAATGTCACCAAATAAAAAAATAAGCAAACCAAAACAAGAACACATGACATCTTGTGTCATGCCATAGATTTACATATGTACTGGTCAGAAAGCTTCTTTTAGTTTTTAGTAAAAACTACAGATTGCCCATTTAAATTAATTACAATGTTACTCTGTTGTGAAATACAGTGAGTTTGCCATCCCAAATGCCACTTGAAAAAAAAAACATAAACTGAAAAAAAGTGAAAACTATGGTGATCTTTCAGGAAACACCTTGAATGCATAAAGCATACTGGCATCAAAGTTCATTATTATTAAACAACAGTTCGGTTTCAACTCAGATTCAGATTCAACTGCACAGCCACTGCTTGCTGAATACCAGTGCACTGTTACGTTTCCTCATCAATATCAACATGTACACAGCTCTAAAACACCAGCACCATCCATCCTACACATGGAAACATTCAAAGGTTCCGCAAAAAACCTTCAATTGGATCGTGGGGGAACCCTAAATGTTCTTTCAGGAACCCTAAGAGGTCTTGAAGAAGTTTTTTACCTTTTTGGTTCCTGGTGGGTTCTCTCTGAGGAACCTTCGAGAACACATCATGGTTATTCCGAGAACCAATTTGTCACATACATGTTCCTCTGAGAAATGTTAGTCTCTTCAGAGAACTTTTAGAACCTGTAAGGTTCCACTGAGAACCTTTAGGGGTTCCTTCACAGTGGCAAAGGGAAGGTTATTTGGGGGAACTTTTGATTGTTATAGTGTGTAGTATCTGATTTCCATTCCCATGCCCAATAAAAATATGGATCAGGATACAATATATACGCCACATGTAGGCTACCTACACAACAAACTATTTACACTTTTACCAGGCCTGTGATTGCAACCAAATGAAGAAAAAAGAAAACAAACAAAAATATGTTTTTGATGTTTACATGCTTTCAAAAAATTGGCAATCTCCAATCATATAAAAAAAAAAATAGTTCCGAATTGCTGTGAAAACTAAATATGCTCCTGCCAGAAATAATGATGCAAATCTGAATAAGTCTGCAGATGATAGAGTTTATGTTCCCTTACATCCGATTTGATTCTTTTTGCTTCAAAATGTTGCATGTTTGTTGCTCATACCAACAGAATTGCATCATCATTTGTTCTAGGCAGCATCCTTCTCCTGACAGGAAATACAATGAATTGAAATCAAACCTCTCATAGTTAGAAAGACATTATATAAAGAGCACAGTGTGCACCAAAGGTACTAAAGCACTGAACAAGTGCATGATGCATGCTCTTGAGAAAGGAACAGTAGTATATAAACATGTAGGCCTTAAAAATATACACCTTTGCTCAAAGAGAAGTGATTAAATTGTGATATACTGTATTGCCAAATATGTGCAAAGTATCTTCTATTCAAATAAAGCAGACCTAAAGCTTTAGTCAATTCAAATGCATTCATGCCTTGATTTGTTAGAAGGTTAACCCAATCAACACAGAAACAGGTGCAACAATGTTACACCTTTAGTCAATGAAATCCCAATACATGGTTGAAAAACTGTCGTGGTGACTGACTGTCTCTAACTGCTTAGTGTCAGTTCAGCTCTGTGTGAGCACAGAGACTGCTGCTATCGAGGACCCGTCATAGCCTCTACTGTAACTAAGCGTGTAAAATGGCCAAAGGACATCAATCATTCCATTGAAATCATACAACAATAAGCAAAATATGAATAATACCAACACAACATTATATCCCTATAACATTCCTATCTTCATTCACACTTTGGTGGTGTCTAACAGCATGCTTGTTAATTACAGCTTTCCCCTCGAGAATGTCAAACATGTTTTAGGGTGGCTAAGTGAATGCCCGAGAAAAATTGTCAAACTATTTTGAAATGGGGGATGCCATTGTGTGTGTGCGTGTGCCTGTGTGCATGCATGTGCATGCGTGTGCGTGTGCGTGTGTATGCGTGTGCGCGTGTTTGTGTGTTTTCTGTTTTTCTGTACAATAGTGAATAGCAATGTGGCGTTATTTACATTATTTTCAGTCAAGGTATATCAAAAAAGGTTAAAGGTCAAATAAATGTGCATGTTGGTTAAGTTCTGAGCAGGTTGGAAGACAGGCGTCGTTACGACAACAGGAATGCTTCTGCGCATTACGCTTTCAGAGAAAAAAATATCTACAAATGAACAGAAAAGATGAAAAAATCTGGTAGAACAAATTGTAAAATAAATGTGAGAAAATCTGCAAATTCGTGTAAAAGAGTGATTAAATGCCTCTCCGGAGCTGCAGGTAGGTACTTGGTTGCAGATTTGGAATTCAGCTGAGCTAGTGAAATACAGCACACAGGTGGTTATGGGTTCCTTAAGGCAGAGGCGGGTCTTGTCACCAGGCTAGGCAGGCAACTGCTTGGGGCCCCAAAGTCAATAGATGGTAAATAACAGCTAAGAATCTTAACTATAGTAGTGGTGATTTGTTGCAAATGTTCCTTATTTGAATTTTCGCTTGGAGCCCCAACTTGCTCTAGAATCACCTTTGCCAAAGGCAGGGGTGTGAAAATAGCGGGTAAAACTGGACTGAGTCAACAGGACCCCACACACATCAGGGCCCCACACACATCAGGGCCCCACACATCATACGTATAAATGGGGGTTCCATTGGAGCTGGGGGTGGGGGGTCGGGGTCCATTGGAGATGGGTGCATAGGGCCCATATGTTGGCGCTACGTACCTGCCTGCCTATAGGAACACACACAAAAAAAATCAGCAGCAAAGTGATGTCGACAAAGGCTGGCACCACCCTGTGCAGTTTCATTTCATTCCTGTAACTTTCTTGTGAAATGAAACAGGCTGATTTATCAGGCTTGTGTTGGGATGCTCTGTTGCTTGACTGACTGTAAAATGAAAGGTTTTGCTTTGATCAATGGTCACAAACTACCCACACATTTCTTGTTCAGCTTAACCTTCACACCAGGTGTCAATGATCTCATTTTGAAGTTGAATGCTGGGTGTGAGAGCCAGTGCCGTCTGTGGCGAGTCGACAGGCGGAAGCTTAGTATGTGGAGGGGTATATTTAGCCTGGCTAGCCGTATTGCTACGTTCTCAGCTGTTCCAACTCCAAACCACACAGCACGGAGAGGCCAAATGCCTCCTATCCTCAAAGTCACATTCAGACAACTAGCAGGAACTCAATGTCCTCCTGTGACCATGTCACTGATGTACAAAGTATAAATGAAAATTGGTAACACGGAGAAGTAGAAGATGAAAAAGAAGAAAACAAACAATGAAAAAGAAGAAAAAAAACAAACAAACATCAACTTAGCAAATGGATGACTGTGAAATAAAATGAGACGAAAATGTCCTCACAAAAGTAGACAACAACTCTAACTCCAACAAACACACACTAGCTGCCCAACCTTGACTCTTCACGAGTTCTAGTCTTCCTGTTGCGGTGTCTGACAGACAGGCAAAGGTAAAATGCAATGCTTGGAGGGAAA
Organism: Engraulis encrasicolus; assembly: GCF_034702125.1. NCBI lineage: Eukaryota > Metazoa > Chordata > Actinopteri > Clupeiformes > Engraulidae > Engraulis > Engraulis encrasicolus. The sequence continues at coordinate 21,631,856 of NC_085880.1, forward strand.
CTGAGAAACTGTTCAGACACAAAATGGCAGTTTGGCTGTACACTTCCGCTCTCTGAAGGTCAAAACCACCTTACTGAACGATTTGCACGCGTCCCAACTGAGAACAACCAGTTGGTGGTGAACAACCACTATTGTGAATAATCATTAAAAAATGCACACTAAACAAAAAAATTGCAGCCTGCACAGATATGATATGGGTTTCTTGGAAGCTGTCTGTCTGTGTATATCTAATGTGTATACGAGATCACAAGCATTAGCATACAGTCAATATGTGGTAGTGCTACAGCAGAATCATAAGCTAAAATTCTCAAGAAGTTCTATAACACTTGTGTGTTGCAATGCCAACAATCTTCAATCTGATAAAATAAATAAAATGCTACATGAATTTGTGTCTGTTAGTCAGGGTCCTGGCTTGGGGGAACCTGGTGGTGAACAACATGAATGAACCAGGCCAACGTGGAACAACTGGCCATTGATACAAAACAACTCCAAAACAGTTGTTTTCTCCTTAAACTTGGCAGAACTGATTATAGATGTTTGACAACTAGCCGGCTGGCTGGTCAATTTACAATTTGAGAGCTTTACCTTCACAGCGCCCGCGACTCTCCTGAGCTTTGCCTTTTCAACATACAGTTTAGACTCGATCTTCATTGTTGTCTGCTTCCTCCCCCTCAGGACTTCATGGTGCAGTGCATAGACATGTATATACATATATATACAGTCAGGCCCACCGATAGTGAGGGGACGAATGGGTCAGTTTCCCTGGGCCCTGGGAGAGGGTGGGCCCAGAATTGGGTATGCATTGCATTGTGTACAGTACAGTATATTGAGAGGGAGTCCCCCTTTCAGATTATTTCGTCCTGGGCCCAGCAAAAGCTGCCAGGGGCCCTGTATACAATAGATACGTATGTTTGATGGTTCACCCCGTCCTGTTGGACCCTGACTAGCAGAGGGCAGTGAAAGTCTGACATCAGGAATCATGTGAGAGGAAGGCCATTTGGTGTCTATGGTGGTTACAATACAGGGAGGTGGGGGTGAGGGTCGGGACCAGAGTTTGAATTGGGCTGTGAGGATCTTTGGAGCTCAGCTCCCTCCCTCCTACCCTCCTCATCTCACCTCCTCAATGCAGCCAGGCAACAGGAACTGAGCTCCCTGTGATGCAGCATTATAATAAGTAGGGTTGGGTTGCCACCTCTGACTGACTAAAAAACATAACATTTCAAACTCAATTGATCTTTTTGCTCGTAAGCAATGCCATCCTCCATTCAGCGTCCAGGGAAAACATTTTCCTCCCAGGACAGACCATTAAAAACTGGGCCAATCTGGGGAAATCACAGGTGGCAACACTACTGTAATAATCATATTGAAACATTGAGAAGGTATTGACTGTTTTGACAGTACCTAGGTCTTCTTACTCAAGTCTTCTTACTCTTACACAAACGGCAGCTTATCTAATGTAGCCACTGGTCACGACCCCCTGATGTGTAGTGTAGGCAGCACTGAAGTGGCCTTGTCCCTGACTGCGGCCCACATCTGGCCCCTATCTGGCACACATCAGTCGGCAGCCCACAGTGGACCACCGCCAGACATGTGGGACTTACTGTATCAGGTCGGTGTTGTGAGCTGCACTGAATGCTAGGATCACATTAGCTGGCATTGCGCGATTGAAAATAATAAAATGAAGTGGATGTTTGTCTTTAAATACTTGATAAAAAAAAGTCTTTCACATAGTGAACAACATCAGGAAGTCAAAAATAAAGACTAAAACATACAAAATATGATTTGCATCTTGCGTTTTTCAATGTTGTTTTCCCTCTCCTGTTAATGTCAATGAAGCCTTTACTAGAGAACATAAAGGTCATAGGTCAAATCCTTGTAAAAAGAAAAAAAGAAAAGCCAGTCAACATTGCCACCCGGTGGTGCCAGCCAGTATTGCAAGAGTTATCATCACTCAGTCTGCTGGGAAGTCCAGTGGCCTCACAACCACAGTGGCTGGCCAATCCGAAACTCAATGATTCTCCCCGAAATAAAATCCTCCTCAAGTTTCCTGTTGCAGATTTTTTTTTTCTGTTGTGCAGATGACCCAGCCTCAAAGCGCAGCTGCCAGCCCCCGGTTACTTCTTAGCCAACTGGAAGGGGTTCTGGCCCTTTTGACGGCAAAGAAAAGCAACATTAGTGGACCTGACATAGTCACATGACAGAGACCAGGACCAATCAGGTGAGACCTTTATTACTGTCCAGAGCATCCACATAAAACAATACAAATATAGATGTGTGTCTACGACCACAAGTGCCTGTAGTAGGACTACTTCTTTCACCACCTCCTTATCTTGTCACATAATACAGACGTCAGTCAAAAATGCAGAAAAACAGCACAACCCCACACACATGCACATGCATACAGGACAAGCAGGTATAGTGAATTCAGATAAATCGGGCTATTTTTTTGTTGTTGCATATAAGCGAATGGTCAAACGTGGCCCAATTTACCTGAATTAATCCTATGTATGCTTTCCTGATTGCAAATTACATTTGTGCATCTCAACCCTCAGTTAAGGCGCTTTGCTCCTCGCAAAATACACACCAGGCACAAGGCTTTTAGTTTTATGTGTTAACAACACACACAGTAGGTAACACGCCCCCCACTCCACCCCATCTTGCACACACACACACCCACACACAAACCAATTCCCTCAAGATGATGGCACATAAGTACACAGATAGAGGGACACAGACAAACACAGAGAGTTGGTGTAAGCTTTTGTTTAATAGGACACTGGATGTTAAATATCTTACACAAAATAATTCAGCATGTAGCAAAATAGTTACTGCATTTAACGAGTGTTACCAAGGTACAGTCAAACATAAGAGCAGATTGCAAATCCTCACGAAGGCAGTGAAGGTGTCATATGGTGTCATTTTTTTGGCCTTTCTCAGATGGCAATCTTTTGCGGTCTACAGACCTTACAGTATGTTAACTCCCTGCCAGTAGAAGTTCTTCATGAGGTTATCATTACATTCAGAATAGCCTGACAAGGAGGTGCATAGCTAACAAACATCAGAGAGAGAGAGAGAGAGAGAGAGAGAGAGAGAGAGAGAGAGAGAGAGAGAGAGAGAGAGAGAGAGAAAGAGAGAGAGACAGAGACAGAGACAGAGACAGAGACAGGAAGATCGATAGACAGACATACAGAATGAGAGAGAGAGAGAGACAAGGTAGAGCTGATGCATTAGTGTGAGGCTTTACAGTCTGATAGTGTTTTTATTAAGTCTGGTCATTTGAAACCAGCGTTAATCCCAACGGTTACATATGGCAAAGACACACACATACACACACACGCACGCACGCACACACATGCACACACACAGAGCTTGTCAAACTGAGCAGCAGATTATGGATACACTCTCCAGTCATACGTTCCCCTTGAGCCCAATAACAACAACAACACTGCTTTAGTTTAGCTTTTTTTTTGTCCAAGGCCGCGGAGAGGAAGAGATGTGGGCACAGTCAACGGAGGCAGCTCGACAAACTCAATCTTCCCAAATACACTTCAAAATAAACACAAAAACACAAATGGCCTGCTCACACTGGCCAAGCATAATGCCACCTGACTGAACATGACTGCAAGTGGCTCGTTCTAAATTCTAAGTTATTCATTTTTTCAGATTCTGATCCCTCAAATCACATGGTGTCTGCGATGTGAATGCACAGTGTATTTTATAGTAATGTGTCTGTGATCTAGCCTGGGAACTCCCATACTGCCTTTAGTTCTACACAGTGTTTCCAATCTGAAAGACAGTATGGGGAGTATGACTCATAACGGACCAGATTATGGGCCCTGTCTCCGTCCAATCAGAGAGCGGGACGGGTGTGTCATAATGGCTAAGTATTCCGACCTAATGTCACTTGTGATTAGGACTGGTGGTAGCCAGGCAATCTGTGATCATGACGGAAGTGACCAATAACCATTCAATTTCTTAAGAAATTCAAAACAATTCTAAGGCAGAAAGATGATTTCAAGTGATCAGCTGAGACCAATACTGTATTATTGGGAGACAAGTGTGACCGTAAAACAACATACTGTATGCCTTGGTATGTACGGCTACTTGCAAGCAGATTTAGTCAAGATACATATCATAGACTAGTATGAGCAGGCTAAAAACAAACCCTCCACACTGCACAAGGGGCAACAGGGCAACTACAACAATGAGTCCAAGGGTGGCTTAGATTGGCGCATTCTTCATTTAAATAGTAATCCTAAGAGTCTGAGAAAGAGAGCTGGCCAGACCAGGGTTTATCCAGCATCAGTGCTGGCAGTCAGTTCAAATAGCGTACACATGTAGGTATAATATATGATGCAGGATTAAATACACATATCCGGTTGTGCTGGATTAACGATACGGATAGTAATCAATAATGGTGACCAATAGAGTTCTTAAAAAAGGAGACGGCAGGAAGGCGAGACAAATACAAAATTAAATATAGCTGATTTCATTAAAAACAAACAAAACAAAAATTAAACAAAAGGGCAGAATATGCATCTACAAACGTCTGGAAATGTATAGTATGTACACACAGCCCAAATAAAGGGGGGGGGGGTCATTGGGTTTGGCTATGAGGTGAACTTCAACTGCCGGGAAAACGCAGTGGAAAACAAAGCAGCATATGCTATATTATATCTCTGACTAAAACTTGGCATTTATATTCAGGCTAACAAAAAACACAAGTTCCTTCACAATGAGACATTTGATAAAAAATATTTTTTTTGTTTTATGGTGAGATTAAAATGGATTCGTCATTCACTGGCGCGCTACTGGTGTTGGCTTATTTTATATACATACTTAATGTAGGCCTACTGAAAAAGTTTGGTATAGGTGGGTAATGGTTTTTCATCTAAAAAGATACAAAAGAACAACCAGAGCAAGGGCAGAGAATGGCGTGACTACAGCGATTATTCAAACAAGCTGCCTTAAAATTGGACAAACGTGTGCTGATCTGATTATCTTGGCAAAATATTTGGATCCGTTTAATTAAAAGTGATGGTTGTCAGTAGACAACTTCTGCATAGCCTTGACGAAACAGCATGAGGCTTACGTAATGGCTGAAAGGGGGGAAGTTAGTATCAGTGCTCTTGTTCATGTTAGTGGGTCCATTTTAATCTCTCGGGAACGTTCATTAAAAAAAGCTAACATTTCATTCCAGCTCCACTCGTCAGTGCAGCGTGGTCTAACCCAGGTAGAAGCCGACTCTGCGGGAGGGGGGTCAACTACTTTATATATGGTGAATTCAGGTAAATTGGTCTACTTTGGGCCATTCACTATAATGCAAAAAAGTGGCCCAATTTACCTGAATTCACATGCGTTTTGGAGCACGGGAGGAGAGTCGGATTCTACCTGGGAGCATACAACACAACACAAGTCCTGATACAATAAGTTAATAAAGCAATATCAGTTCTCATTATGCACAAATATCATGCGTATGCAGCAACAGTATATTTTCCTTTTCTTAATTTCAAAAAAACATTTTTAGAAATAATGCATAGGTATAAAAAAAATCCATTACATAAACAAAATGGCAATAATAAAAATAAACAATCTGTACAAAAAACGGCTCAATATATATTTTTTTTGCTTTTTTTTAAACAATCAGTATAAGAGAGCAATGACAAAGTACAAAAATAAATATTCTATGTACAATCACACACACTGCACTCGAGGATTAAT
>NC_085880.1:21640076-21660076 GCF_034702125.1 Engraulis encrasicolus
GGATCCCCACATTATGATTTGCTGTTTTTGTTTTACCCTGGCCCTATGATGAACTGCGGTAGTGTTTCTCAACGGGGGCAGTACAGCCCCCCAGGGGGCGTTAGGGAGGTCTAGGGGGGCGTTGGGAAGGTTACAGCTGAGAGGGGGCGGGGTTTAGTTGCCATTGGGGTGCATTAATCCATGTTATTTTTTAATACTAAGGGGGGCGTTGGCAGGCTTATGATGAGGTCAAGGGGCTTCAAGGCGTCTATTCAAAAAAGGTTGAGAACCACTGAACTACAGTATGTGGTGATTAATTATGAGTCAACAGAGATCATTTGCCAGGATTGTCCCTGAGCCAATCTCGTCTCTTCTCATATTTTGCATCAAGGAAAAACGGGTTAATTAGTTTTGTATTAAAGAGGTTATTTCTGACAGATAAGAGAGCAGAAATGAAAGTCTATAGCATAGAAGTCCAATGTTAAAAAGGTAATATAGAAAATTCAGATTGATGTGGCGATAAGGTTTTTTCTTTGCTGGTTAAAAGCTTAGAATGTAACAAAATACGGGCAATTAAAGATACTTGAAAGGGTAGCAGAACCTAAGGAGGCTTTCAGGAATCAAATAGAAGAGCACTGATGTCTGGATCGAAATGCTGTTAATTGCGATAACATGCCAAATAAAACAGCAAATGCATATGTTATGTGTATATGCAATACCGTGTCTGACATTTGACATATGCTCGATTCTTTCAGATAGGACTGTTTTGTTAGTTCTGGTTAAACCACTGGAGTTGTGTGCCAGCGGCTCCAGTGGTGAAGGATAAGAGACTCTCCAGTGAGGCACTCCACACACAAACCTCAAGTACAGAAAACACTACGCTGCAACAGCATGCTTTTTATCTGATAGAGGCCAAGTCTAAAAAAAAAAAATCAATGTTGGCAAGAAAATCGACAAGAGTCACAAACCGAAAGAAAACTCACAGCAAAAAAAAGCCATTCGCATAGCTGTGGTTGCACTGTGGTTAGCCTGAGGTTAGGTGGAGATGAGCTAGTAAGCTAACAGTGCTCGCTTGCTTGCTTCTCTAAACGTGAGCTCCTTCATTGAGAATGGGCAGTCTCTAGATTTCTAGGCTCATGCTCGGCACAGTAGAACAGAAGTCGGGCAGAGGGAGACAGAGAGAGAGAGAGAAAGAGAAAGAGGGAGAGAGAGAGAGAGAGAGAGAGAGAGAGAGTGAAGGAGAAAGAGAGAGAGAGAGAGAGAGAGAGAGAGAGGGAGAGAGAGAGAGAGAGAGAGAGAGAGAGAGAGAGAGAGAGAGAGAGAGAGAGAGAGAGAGAGAGAGAGAGAAGGAGAAACAGAGCGGGTATCATACCACTGGACAGGGGGCATCCAGCCCATCCAGGCCTGGCAAGCCTGGTTCACCTTTTTCCCCTTTAAAGCCTCGGAAACCCTGTTCATGAGATCAATCAATCGTTTCAATGTCAGCGACTGTCCTGAGAACTGCCTCACTACCACCGCCTTGTGGCCAGGAGGGCCAATGGCAGCCTGGTTTCGCTGCAGGCCCGGGCCCCGGACACACACTGGCCCAGCAGACCAACATGCAAGGCCACCGTGGGCTCAGACTGACAGGGTCAAGGGTCATGCTGGTGACGATTAAGGCCAAGCCTCAAAGGCTTTTGACTGATCCAACTATGCCAAACAAAGGCATTTTTTCTGAAGCCAGCATATTTGTCCTTGTCCTGGTCAGTCCTTGTTCCTGTAAAGGGAAGAACTCACTGGGAGTTCTGGTCTCTGGTCTTTGACACCCCTTACATTGACACTGAATTAACTACAAATGCTACGCAATACAGTAATGGAAACTAAAGCTCTGAAGCTATTGAAACTGATTTATATGTCGAAATAAACAACGAGTAACCCTCCCTCCATTAATGGGGCGCAGACTGCTAGACCAGAACAGCCCAGAGAGTGTGGTTAGGGTCAGTGAAAAAAAAACACAGAACCAGAGGCCTGAGGAAGGACAGCCTGAAGCAGCTCAGCTGATGTGGCCAGGCCCAGTGTGGTGTAGTGCTCAGGTCCAGCTGAGGTCTTGTCAGGGCTAGTCAGCTCTTGTACACAGTAAAAAAGTGCAGCACTAGTTCAACACTTATGCCTCTTTTCCACTGCCGTTTTTCTGGTAGGCCTACAGCGCGACACAATGCGACTCGGCCGCCACTTTTTGCTTTTCGAATAGGCACGACACAGCTCAATTGTAAAGCAAAAAGTGGTTGGCGAGTCAAGCTGTGTCGAGCTGTAGGCCTACCTGAAAAACTGGCAGTGGAAAAGAGGCATTGGAGAGTGGATATAACCTCTCCTAGAGTGTATTCATCCCAGAGTACTCTCTAAGTGTTGAATTAATACTGCATTGATCACTGTCTAATGTACTGTATAGGCTGCCCTTCCTCTGGCCTCGTGGTGGCACGATGAATGCAAGACATACCAACGGGCACGGGGCATCTAATCCTGGGGCTCCTTGGTCTCCCTTATCCCCTTTGGCCCCCCTGTTGCCTCTCTTGCCCCTCTCCCCCTGCAAATGACAGCGCATTAAGACACACAATACAGCCTTTAGACTCTCCTGTCGCTTAAACACTATACATGTACACACTAGAACTTTGAGGACATTTTCTACTCGTAGCAAATCTATTTTGCAGAACGTACTGCGAGTAATATGAAGGAATTTTTGGAAATTGTAGAACTGAAGTCATTAAAATTGAGGAGAAGAGTTGATTGGTAGGAAGGGTAAGTGGGAGGGGTTAGGGAGGAGGGATTGAACCCATGCCTTTGGTGTGCGGATTGTATTTTATTTCTTGTTTTTAAATTGTTTACTATAAACATCACTTATTTTTATCTTCATATCTTTGTCCATTAAATGATTTATTGATATTGTAGGGAAGTAGGGAGTTATATGTAGGGAATCATACCTTCTGTTACAAGAAGACTTTTTAGATGCACTGATAATAATCATAATAAACAATAATCAAAAAAAGTTTTACTGTGAGATTAACATTTACTTTTTTGAAATAATTAACATTATTATAATTGGATGTGTTAATTACAATATAATAATAATTGCAGTATAATCACTAAGCTCCATTATTAGATATGTATTTTTTACATTTTTGAATGATGAAAGCACATATTATTCATGCGATTTACTGTCATTTCAATTTGAAAAGATGTGCAATAAACATCCTTCCAGTCCGCTCACCAAGTCAAAGGCATAGAAGTGACTTTGACACATTTCCTCTGAATTAGAAAATGACAGAATTGGAATTTAGCACCATTTAGACACAGGCCTCTGTGCAACAGTCTCACAATGTCAGGGAAAAATAGCCAGCAACATTAAATAAAACAACGTAAAAATGTATATGCAAACAGTAGCACTGGGGGACAATAAGAACAGTACTAAAAGTGAAAAGTACAGTAGTACAGTAAAAAAAAGTACAGTAGACTGTTGTAAACTTCAAGGTGGACAGTAAAGTGTGCAGGGTTCATTCAACACTTGTGTTGAATTGGACTTTGATGCTGTTTTCAGGCCGACCAGAATGGAGCCGGTGCCAGTGCCCGCACCAGTTATGTTCATACCGTGTGCTGAACTTTTTCCGCACGTGACTGTGTTACCCGTCCCGGATGAATCTGCTGACCTCCAGGTTGTCGTCATGGTTCATGGAGAAAAAAGAAGTATTTTTCGGTTCGCATTGCGAACCAACTTTCCAGTTCGCGACACTAAGATCTGCGTTGTGTACACACCGGCCGGTTCGCAATTAGGTGCGGGAACGGGCACTGGCGCAGTTCTCAGTCTGCCTGAACGCGACGTAAGTGTTGTATGAACACTGCCAAGTTTACTCTGTGGAAGTCTATGAACAGGTTGCGATTCGTTGAAAAAAACAGAGAAAGGGTGAGGATGTTTTTCTTGGGATTTGAAATAGAATCAATAGAATTGCATTCATCATTAATGGCTGCTTATGACTGTGTCTGACTTATTAATCACTCTGCTTATGACTACTTAGGGCAGGACAAGAGTCACAGTTTCCCATTTACAGAATATGCATATCTGTATCACCTCATTGTATGCTGTTATCTCTAGTCTAATACCACAATGTATGTGGCTCAAAATGATCTCAGCTGATTTTAGGGGCTGTGCTGACTAAGTTGTTGGGTTTAACCCCTTAGCGCAGAGCCTACTGTATGTTATAACCCTACTGTCACCAAAATTGTAATGGCTATGTTTTAATCTGTTACTTGAGGCTCTCTGCAATGTCATAGCAATGTTGTTATGATGTAGCTGAGTATTTTCAGCAAATAGTGAATAGGCCCGCCGGCATCCCCATCTGCAGTAAGAGGCTCAAGGTGATCAGATCAATGTGATCATTGGGTTTAATAATCAATGTGAGGACGCTAATGAGGGAGGTCAGTTTGAAGCACTATGCATATGTAACGGAGGCTAACTAGCAGAGTTGGCATGGAACGTTAGTAAACCTCCCTCCCGAAAGCCTCATACAGTGTCGATGTCGTTGGGCTGGGGGACTGGTCCTTCAGTCCAGCGATATCGTACTGCACCTCCCATTTCCGAACCGATGTAGTTGACGAGGTCACAGGTTCACGCCCCGAGGGGGCCGAACAGGTGCAGGAAGACCTCCGTCACAGTGGTGCCGATTGACCCAGGATGGGAGTGAGGTTTAAGGGGGAGAGTGTAACGGAGGCTAACTTGTAGAGTTGGCGTGGAACGTTAATAAACCTCCCTTCCGATTGCCTCATACAGTGTCGATGCCTTTGGGCTGTGGGACTGGTCCTAGTCCAGCGGTATTGTAATGTGCCTCCCATTTCCAAACCGATGTAATTGACGGTTTGCAGGTTTGCAGGTTAAAGGTTGCAGGTTCGCAGCCCCGAGGAGGACGAATAGGTGCAAGAAGACCTCCGTAACACATATAAGAATGAATCGAGTTATTGGTTGAACTGAAACTTCATCTAGAGTAGTGTCTCTTAACAAGGGCTCTACAGCACCCCAGAGGGGCGTTAAGGAGCCCTAGGGGGGTGATGGGAAGGATACAGCTGAGAGGGGGGCACTCAGTTGCAAATGGGGGGCATTAGTCTATTTGGCACGATTATACTGACGTCAAGGGGACGTTTGCTCAAAAAAGGTTGTAAACTGATCTAAAGACCCGAGGAATCATTTAGCATGTGGAGATGACCACCAGACCACTCTTGTATAGGCTTATTTGTTGTGATAGCCAGGTTGCAGTACTGTATATTTTGGACTAAAAGAAAAAAAAAACATTCCACCTTTTTAATGGACATCAATGTAATAAAAAAAATCTGAGCCAGTGCCACTGTTTTTGAACATCAGAACAATGCCAGTGTGGCATTCTGGTGTGTTGAGACTGTGCCACACAGGTCTGTGTGAATTATATTTATGGCCAGATTATATTTATGGCCAGACTGTCGATGGAAAAGGACGGGAGGAGTCAGTGGAGGGGAGTGGAAATGGAAGAGAAATACAGGAGAAGGAGATGGAGGTGGTGGAGGAGGAGGAGGAAAGGGAGAGGAAGATGTGCAAGAGGAGGAGGAGGAGGAATAAGAGAAGGAGGAGACAGAGGAATATGGGAGTAGTTGAGGAGGAAGAAGGAGAGGACAAGGTAGTGGAGGTCAGGGAGGAGGTGAGGGATGAGAGGAGGTGTATTAACCCGTGCTATGACATTAGAGTTTTCGGGAGAGTCAGGAGGCCAGGGAATGGGAAGAGGGACAGAGAGGAGGGCGACCCGGACGAACGAGTCCCCGGAAACAGAGCAGGGTGCAGGGGAGGAAAAGGGGATAGGAAGACCTGCGGAGAAAAAGACAGGACAGGGAGAGAGAAAAGGGGAAAAGGGAAAGGGAAACAGGAGGACGACACAAGAGTAAAAACAACACCAGGTCCTGATACCCCACTCAACATCATCAAACGGTTTCACTGTCATTTTTTTCTGGAGCTAAGAATGAGGATTCAGTCAACCTCTTCATAGTAGCTCACAGATAATGGCCATCAAAGCAGCATTAAATTGACAATTGAATGGATGTCTTGATTGGATTGGATGGGTTTCTTTTAGGAAAAATATAGTACCACTGTTGTTACTATAAAACATATTGAAATTCTATTCAATTGTTGGAGATTTGGAGCAGTCGTATCTCAATGTTAACAATTTGCCAATGCTGATGCATTTTTAAGACCAGTTGAGGATGTTGAGGGACCAATAAAACGTCTGTACATCCAAAGTGGGAGAGTCCCACACACAGACCACCACTCAGACTAGTACATTATGGGTTAATTGGGAAGGTAGAAAACAGCAAAGAGGAGGACAGACAGAAGAGAAAACGGGAATCAGAGAAGAAAAACCTTACAGCAAGGAGAACACTACACAGTTGTACAGTAGTTTTGCATTGGCTGTCTCAACCTATTTGTTCGCAGAATATGGAGAAAAGCAAGACGAAAAAAGAAAAATCTGTGCAGACTGTTTCTGCACAATGATGTCCATTATGTTGTGCTAAAATCTGTCAGTTGACACAAACCAAATGACTAGGGCTGATATTGCCTTGATTGGGGCTCAGATCAATTAATTCAAGCCAGTGCCAAATCAGAACTCGATCATGTTTTTTTTACCCCCAAGACCACAACCTCTCTGGGTTACATTTGAGCAGCCCAGGTTGTCTTAATGGCTGTGGAACATCTAAAAGCAGACAGAACCGGGTGAATTTGAAAAGCACCTATTGGATTAGTGCAGTATTGCTGCCATTTTTCTCCCGTTTTGGCACTTTCTGGGCATCCGCACAGTCGACCGCACAACTCACTCAGAAGCCTGAAACGGTTTCTGCAGATGAATCTATACCGTGTATAACACTCGTGCGTTTTTGGCTTGGCGACCAGTCTGAACCACGGGGGGAGAATTAACATGACAAACGGCGAGCTTAGCGCAAAATAATCGAGTGCGGCGTTCGAGTGGCTCAAGGAAGACTTTTTGACTGGGCTTCAAAGCAGACCCACTGCACCTATTCCAGCCACGCTGATGTCCCTGCAAAGAGGTCTGATCAAAGGGGATAGGGCCCACTCAAGAGTGCTTGATCGTGTGCTCACTGAGCCTTATGAATGAATCCGCATATTCTCAATTCAGTGCTGTGCACTGTGTATTCTAACACTGTGGTTAAAACAGCCAGTGCAAAACCAAAAGCTACAATAGGAAAAATTGAAACAGAGGAAATTGAAACAGAGGAAACGTAAAAAACAGAAAGTGTCAATCTGCATCCATGCTGACTAGGAAACCACTAAAATAGTCTGAGCATGTGCTATAAAGTTTGACTATAGAAAGCTCAAGAGGTGACTAAGGAACATCTCTGTTCACCCATGTTCTGCATGCACAGCACATTCTTCAGTGTTCATTCAACACTTAGAGCGTAGGCTAGGGTCAACTAGAGGAGTGTTAAATTAGCATTAGCATTTAGCTTTAGCATTTAATTGACAGTGGACTAGACGGCTCACTGTAGTGGAACCACTAAACGGTAATTGGGAGACCTGATTTCAGCCATAGTCAAACTGACAATAGCATCAATAGACAAATGGGCGGAATTTGGTTTATTTGTCAGAGAACAACGTGACATAGACAACAGCACAGTTAGCAGCTACAAGGGTGAACAGGAAGTATTTTCCTCCATTGTATATTTGGCAGCTAGCAAGCTAGAGATAATCAGATCGAAGCAATGCAAGCAGATAACCCAAGGTGTGTTGTAGTGTCAACACAAACGCTCGTTTGGTCTTACCCGTGTGCCTTTCGGTCCCGCTGGTCCAACTAAACCCTTTAAAATATAAGATGGTACAAACCCTGGCAATGTTAGGTACTGTCGTGGCCAAACAGGAGTCCTGAGCCTAAAGTGCTGAACCCGACTCAGCATACTTACTAGCTGTTCAAACATAATTCCAATCTTCTGTGCTAACCCATGGATTTTTGACAATAAAGTACACTTGAACTTGAACTATACGTCACATTATTCTATACCAAGACCATGGCAAGTCTATGGACTACCAGGTCCACCAAGAGCACTGGTAAGCCCATGGTGGCATGTCCTGCCAACAGTGTCTATATTTTCAAACCTTAAAGTAATCACCCCATCCATTGCCACACATGCTGTAGCTCTTGCAGTAACTGTGTTAAAATGTACGTCTGTTTCATGACTTTTCCGGCAAAAGGTATTGCTAAATAGTTCCTTATTAAATATACATATGAGGGATAAGGGACTCACAGGGATGCCTTGAGGCCCAATTGGTCCTGCTACTCCCATGTCTCCTTTGTCCCCCTGGAGAGAGAGAGAGAGAGAGAGAGAGAGAGAGAGAGAGAGAGAGAGAGAGAGAGAGAGAGAGAGAGAGAGAGAGAGAGAGAGAGAGAGAGAGAGAGAGAGAGAGAGAGAGAGAGAGAGAGAGAGAGAGAGTTAGACAGACAGAGAATGAAATATATGATACAGGTCATGTAGGCCTATAGTGCACATCTGCAACTACAGTATATTATTGGCCACAAGTAAGCTTCTTTGTGAATTCACCTTAAATCTCTCAAAGAACAAACACCTCACTTTCTCAACTTCTATCAAACAGCATCTCTGTTTCTTACTTTTGGCGGATTGAATGCATGAAAAAAGCAAACAAAAGAAAAATATTTCACTTGCACTTGCATGACTGTTGTATTGTTGTAGTGTAATCTTATAAACGAATGGTATAGGAGAGCTGAGGATCATCCCGTCAATCAGCTTCATGTGCCAAATACCTGCCCGATGATTGAAAAGCAGGGAAAGGAGTCTACACTGTGCATGACTCATTTATTTACAGAGATATATTTCTGTGTTATGTCTTCCTCAGAATATTTCAAGGGAAAGCTGAAACATGTGAAAATGAATGGTCACCTTGGGATGTCATGGGGTCACCAAAAGATCTTTGGTTTTTTCAAGATAGGGTGACACATGTTACTAATAATACTTTTGGGAGCTATTGTAAACTTTCTCAACACTCTCTGAGGTCTCTTACTGGAGAATGTTGTGTTACAATTCTTTATACTGTGACACATAAGCAAACAGGAAGTCAATGACCTGTTGCAGATGTAAGCAGCATGACGGCATTTAGAGAGATATTCACAACATATTTGGTAATTGTGATTTCACTGCTATCACCCAGTTCACGTTAAAGAATGTAAACAAAAGTAATGTTCATATCCACTTACCCTTTCACCCTTTGGTCCTGCTGGTCCCGGAACTCCCGCTGGTCCAATAAGACCCTGATTGAAAATGGGCAGAGACAGAGGAAAACATGATAGTTAATGTTGTGCCTGTTCGTTGTGCGTCTCCGGATGGCTTTGAGGGTACCAGGTAAAGAGAGAAGTCAGAGGGGGAATAGGGGCACTATATCACACCAACAAGCTTTCTCAAGGTATATGCTACACCAAGTTGGTTTTTGGTCTTCACTCAGTTCTAGAGTGAATGTCGGTGGCAGTAAACCACAGTCTTCGCACCAAAATTTAGATAAAAAAACAATACTTAACCCTTTTGAAAGCTTGTTGAAAAAGACATTCACAATTAAAATAAACAAATAAAATGGAGTTAAAGAGGAGTTAAGTATATTTCTTTGGGCTGCTCCCTTCTCAGTGGATGGGAATCAGAGGGAGTTGTGAAGATCCTCCTGGTACAGATGCTACTTTGATGCGCCACAGCCATTTTGTTTGACTTATGCAGCCTGAGTCGGCCATACTGTTACCGCGGTAACATGCAGCCTCATCCCATTCCCAACATGCTCCACTGATGTGACATCATAGGCTGAGAGTTCTAGAATTCTGAGCTGTTCTCTGCAGAGTGATGGATTCATGGGAGAGGCTTGTTTACATCACTGAACTGGACCTACGCCGGGGAAGGGTTTTTAAAATACATTCGCTGGTCATTGCTCTATTTTTGAGTAGGTGATGAGATCCTATGAGAGCTAAGTCTGAGTGAGAGATGAGTGATAGGAAGAGTGACTGATAGAGAGAGACAGAGAGAGAGAGAGAGAGAGAGAGAGAGAGAGAGAGAGAGAGAGAGAGAGAGAGAGAGGGCTAGAGAGAGAGAGGGGAAGAGGAAGAGAGAGAGAGAGAGAGAGAGAGAGAGAGATTAAGAAAAAAAAGAGAGGAAGTGAGGGGAGGCAGAGAAAAACAAACTGCCTTCTCGATCTATCTTACATCTGCTGACAGCTTGCGAAAATAAACCCGAGCAGATCTATTCCCAGAGCTCCTGGGTGGCGTGTATTAGGGAACTGGACCTGTCTATATCCGACCTATCAGAGGGCCAAGGTCAGGCCAAGGTCGGCCCCAAATCCCTCAGACCGGAGGCCTGGTCACTCATCTAAAATAAGCCTCTCCCAAAACCAGACATCCACACAGACAGACAGACGCAACATATAGACAACTGACAAGCAAACAGAACTCAGACATAGCAAACACAGTGGACAAAAGCAGACGGAACACAAACAAGCAGGTAGCGCGCAAACAGGCAGAACAGAATAGAACGGAACCGAGGCAGGCCAAGCAGACAGAATGCTGACATGCAGACACAGGCAGAGGCAGCAGCGGAGACAATGGCAGACAAGAAAGCAAGCTCGCCGACAAGCTGTGAGGAGGGAGGAAGGGATGGAGAGGGAGAGAGGGAGAAAGGAAAAGGAAGCGAATGGGTGAGAAGATGAGAGAAGAGACAGAATAGAATAGAGAGGGTAGAGACGAGGGGGACGGAATGTGAGCCACTCACCACTGGACCAGGCTTGCCATCTAAGCCGTGGGCCCCCTGGATAGTATGTGAAGAGTTACCCGAGCCGGTGAAAAGAGGAGAGAAAAGGAGAGAAAGAGAAGTGGAGAGAGATTGAGAGAGAGAAAGAGAAAGAGAGAGAGGGAGAGAGATAGAGAGAGAGAGAGAAAGAAAGAAAGAAAGAAAGAAAGAAAGAAAGAAAGAAAGAAAGAAAGAAAGAAAGAAAGAAAGAAAGAAAGAAAGAAAGAGAAAGAAAGAAAGAAAGAAAGAAAGAAAGAAAGAAAGAAAGAAAGAAAGAAAGAAAGAAAGAAAGAAAGGAGAGGGAGGATGGAGAGAAAGTGATGGAGGTGTGAAATAAAGGGAGGAGAGGAGAGGAGGGGGAGTGAGTGAAGCCGTGACTTGGTGTGACAAACACATAAACAACAACACATCCTCTAGAGTGGTGGTGGTGGTGGTGGTGTGGTAGGAGTGATGGATGGAAAAGATGGTGGAGGAGGAGGGAGAGAGGTGAGGGGAATGTAAGGATGTAGGGCAGGGACACTGGAGGATGGTATGGTGAGCACAAAACAACAGTAACTCCTTTTAAACACCAGGCTCTGTCCTGGAAAGGGAGGACCAGTTTGTACTGCAACCCTGCATCTGTATCTTCATCATCATTGCAGTTCATGTAATTACATACACTGGTTAGGCAGAAAGTTGAAGGTTAAGAAATTAAAGTTTGAGGATTCTAAGTGTAGGCCCTTTTGGACACTTTATTTGACTTCATTAGGCCCAAAAGGAGTTACTGTGCCATCGGTGATGGACCTCCGACTAGAACGGAACTAGAGATTGCCGACACCAGTGAAGAAGTAAAGTTGCTAGCTACGAGAGAGACTCCGAAGACATGTGAATGAGAATAAATATAGAGTGAAGTCGTGTAAAAACATTAATACAATATTAACATTACATTATTACATTTCTGTAATAATGACACAACATATTGCATTACATCACCCCTGGAAGACAGGCATTAACTTTCCTTTCATGAACGTGAGCGTAGGACTTTTTTCCCCTTTCCAATCATTTATTTCATTTTGGTGACCAATAAAGTGCGTAGTTAGGAGTAATTACAGTTAAAATATGTGGGAATTGAAACATTTGGATCAGAAAACGTCACAATAATAACTGTTGCAACTATTGCAAACACAATGAGAAGTCTGCATAGTGTAACTTCTATTACAGCGCCAAAATGCTTCAGATAGGAAAACAATGAGGAGAGTCAGACCCAGGTCTTCAATCTATGTGTTGTCAAATATAAAGAAAACAGACCGCAGGCAGGGCAGCAGGATAGCCAGCCGGGCTTTCAATTTTATCTGGAATGCACGTTGCTGACCGCGGTCATATTTCACCCTCTATAACCTATAACCATGCCTGAGCTCAGATATTGACTTAGAAAATTTATATGAAGCTCCGCACTGTAGACAGAGTGCGGCGGCGTCTACTCCTTCAAGTCATGCCCTGGCCGGCAACAAACCATCTCGTAATTAATGCAACTCATTTGCAGGGTAAAGCCCACTTCTGCCAAATGCAATAATTCCTCATCTATAAGGTGACCATAATTGCCGGCCCCTTGATTTAAGTCAACAGCGAGCATGACAGGCAACATCGTAAACAGACGGGAATTGTTTGTAGACCAAATAGCTTACACCCGCTATAACATGAAGCCCCAAGCTACATTTGTGCTTGCCAGACATTCCGTTCGGTGAATGTAGCCTGTCATCCATGTGAAAGTGCACAGTGAGGGCAGCACGGGTTGGGAAGGAGCTGTGGAAAAACTGGACTACATTTTATCGGTTCACAATGTCATAACCGTATCTACTGTACCGTATACGGTGCAGCCATGGCCAAGTGGTTACGGCGATGGGTTTTAGATCAGATGGTTGCAGGTTCGAATCCCACTCTTCCACTCCCTATCTCACTCCATGGCTGAAGTGCCCTTGAGTAAGGCACCTAACCACATGTAACGGAGGCTAACTAGCACAGAGTTGGCGTGGAACGTTGGTAAACCTCCCTCCGATAGCCTCATACAGTCTCGTGCCGTTGGGCCGAGAGACTAGTCTCTTGGCCCAGCGGTATCGTACTGTGTCTCCCATTGCCGAACCGTTGTAGTTGACGAGGTCGCACGTTCGATCCCCGAGGGGGGTGAACAGGTGCAAGATGACCTCCGTCACAGTGGTGCCGAAACCCGGGATGGGAGTGAGGTTTAAGGGGGAGAGTGTAACGGAGGCTAACTAGCACAGAGTTGGCGTGGAACGTTGGTAAACCTCCCTCCGATAGCCTCATACAGTCTCGTGCCGTTGGGCCGAGAGACTAGTCTCTTGGCCCAGCGGTATCGTACTGTGTCTCCCATTGCCGAACCGTTGTAGTTGACGAGGTCGCACGTTCGATCCCCGAGGGGGGTGAACAGGTGCAAGATGACCTCCGTCACACACACACTGCTCCAGGGACAGTAACCAATACCCTTAACTTAAAATAACTGTAAGCCGATTTGAATAAAAAGCATCAGCTTAGTGTAATGTAATGTATTGTAATATTGTATATGATTGCCATTCTAGGTTTTTGTTGATGTGCTTCCTCTTGAAGTGAAGGTCGGTGATTCATTTGCATGCGGAGAGATCAGAGGGGTGAATTTTCTAGCCAGGCTACGCCCTCCTAGTAATGCACCTAGTAATGAACCTTCGGCGTTACTTCTAGCGAGGCCAAAAGCAATGTAAATATCGTTTCTGATCTCTAGAAAAGACGGGAACTCCACCCTCTTTGTCAGACACCAGTCAACCAGTAGCAAACCTATGGAGGCGGGTCAACCATGCCATTTGGGAAACGTTCATTTTTATGCTCTTGGTCAGACCAAGTCTCGAAGAGATTTGAAAGTCGATGTTAATCAGGCTATGAATTTCCCAATATTGGGGAAGACGTGGTCCTTATGTTCTCCCCAGCCCCCCACCTGATCCCTATGCCCAAGCTCATGATATTCCCCAGGAGCCCACCAAAAAAATACTGCAAAATATTTCAAAGACCTTTTCTATGGCTTCTCAACATGATGATACATAAAGGTATTTAACAAGCTCCTGGTGTCAATGACTATGCACCGTGGGATTGTATGCGCATGTGGAGGCCCTATGGACCTTTTAGGGCAAATACTGTATAAATAAAAGTAGATGGTGCCAACAAGTTGGAGCAGCTATGCGTGTGTGTGAGTGCCGTTGTTTCTTACGGTGGGATGAAGCCTCCATTGAAGGATGTATTTGGTTAACATATAAACACACAACTGAATTAGCACCCAAAACACAGTGACTGACTGAAGCAGTTAAGATACAAATGTTGTGTGAACACATAAAAGCAAAAACACAGCTGACAGCACAGCACATGGATGTGTATGTATTTGACAGACATAGATAGAGTACCTGTGTGTGTGTGTGTGCGTGCGTGTGTGTATGTATGTGTGTGTGTGTGTGTGTGTGTGTGTGTGTGTGTGTGTGTGTGTGTGTGTGTGTGTGTGTGTGTGTGTGTCAGTGGTGGACAGTAACGAAGTAAATGTAATTCGTTACTGTACTTAAGTAACATTTTCATACTTTCATACTTTACTCAAGTATTTTTATTTGGTAAGACTTTATACTTTTACTTCACTACATTTCAAAGCGAAATTTAGTACTTTCACTTCGTTACATTTACAGAAACACTCGTTCCTTACTCGTTCCTTTTTTAATAATTTTGAATGCCCTGGTCAAATGAAATAATTCTGAGATTTCACGCTGGTGTGAAGAAAGTGAAACTGAATCCGATTGGCAGACTCGGAGATTCGTCATTGTGATTGGTTGTAATGTGCCACGTGACAACAAGCTCTTCTGTTATTATTTTTTAGAAGGGAAACAAGCAGAGCCAGACCACTGATATGTCCACTGTTGCGACTTGTGAGACGAATTTAAATAAGAAGAAACGGTACTTAGCCTACTAGTAACATGCGGAAAGCACAACAAAACAATAAAGGAGACGACAACAGAACGTTGTTAGAGTGTATTAATCTGCACGTCGTATTCGTTGTGTGAGGGGGGAGAGGTTTAGCTCGCAGGCTGCACTCGCCTGACACTGGCATTTGTGAAATAGGCTTCGCGTTTGAACTGAATAATTAGCGAATTGATACTTATTTAATGTAGGCCTACTGCTTATTTGACTTACTGTGCTATATCTGTGTTGTGGCTTACAATAGAGTCACATCTGCCGCTTTTTTTTAGCGTGATGGTTTCTTGAGTCAAGTAGAGGATGCCTACACGTGCTGCTTATTCCAAACCATCCAGACGCACAACTCCGTGATAGCCTTCTTTCCCCTCAATACATTGCAGTATTTTCTGAAGCAGTTGGGGATATAAATTACTTGTCTAATAGACTCCCCTGTTAACAAAAAAAAATGATTTGCTTCAACATTATGGGAAAAAAAGGCTTGTGTAAAGGGTTTGTATACATGAGGATTGCCTTGGCCACCACATGTTGCAAAGTGAGGCTGCATGCAACATGTATCCTTTCCCTAAAGTCAAGTCAGTAGGCTACAGTGGATATGAAAAGCACTGGCAATACCACCAAAGTGAGGTTGTAAAAAACAACAATAACAAAGTAAAAAAAGAGGACTTTGGCTAAATATTGGCCCAGTGATGTGCACAGGCACAAAAGGCTTTTTCATGATCAGACAGATAAGTGTTCCAATGAAGTTGTATCAAGTAGGCTATTGCAAATCATTGGCATCTTGCAAATAGAGACCATTACAAGTAGGCCTATATGAAGATGTTCCTATCTTTAAAGGTAGCTTACAGTAGAATTGCAAGAGGTCTGTTTGTCCATACATAGGCCTAAGCCAACCTTAACATAATAACATTATTATTAGGCCTATAATAATAATAATAATAATAATAATAATAATAATTATTATTATTATTATTATTATTATTATTATTATAACAATAATAATAATAAGAAGAGGTCTACCAAAACCATAATTATAACAAAAATTAGACATAAAGTACTTTATAGGCTACTGTAACTCCTTGCTGTCACAAATAAGTAGGCCTACACTGGACTGTAGGCCTACGGCTGGGGGTTATTGTAGTTGTTCTAATGAGCCTATAATACATTTCAGCCTAATCATTCTTAATACTAATGGCCCTTTCATGTATTATTTTGGGCATGTTAGGGTCAGTATTAAATGTTTAGAGAGGTAAAAATGAACTTCTGATGCTATAACATCCATGGACTTACTCCACAGTGTTTCTGAGGCCTGTTATGTCCTAGTTCTAACATGTTGGTATAGCCTATACAAATCAGAGGATAGTTAATTAGATATGACCAAACTAGGCCTACAACACTTAAATATTAAAATTGCACCAAAGGCTTCATTTTTAAGTTTTTACTTTTTACTTTTAATACTTAAGTATTTTTGACGGCAGATACTTTTGTACTTCTACTCAAGTAAAAAAGTGAGGTGAATACTTTTACTTTTACTTGAGTAGTTTTCAATGCAAGGTAACTGTACTTTTACTCAAGTACATAACTGGTGTACTTCGTCCACCACTGGTGTGTGTGTGTGTGTGTGTGTGTGTGTGTGTGTGTGTGTGTGTGTGTGTGTGTGTGTGTGTGTGTGTGTGTGTGTGTGTGTGTGTGTATAAATGCGTACTCACAGGTAGGCCCAGATGACCCCTGTCCCCCTTGTCACCCTTCTGGCCTGTAGCTCCCTTCTCCCCACGCATCCCAATGCCTGGCTCCCCCTGGAGCGCGCGCACACACACACACACACACACACACACACACACACACACACACACACACACACACACACACACACACACACACCATACACACACACACACACACACACACACACACACACACACACACACACACACACACACACACACACACACACACACACACACACACACACACACACACACACACACACACACACACACACACACACACACACACAACCAATCAGGCCTAGAGTGTGGTGGCTTATTTAACGGTAGGCAAAAATTGTCATTACATGATATACTGCTATTGTGCAGATCACACGATAGTGTTATTGTTCTATAGTCATGATGAGTAAACAACAGTTACGCTTACCTTTGGGCCCGAATGCCCTTGAGGCCCCTGGAAAGCAAAGAAGAGTACGATTACAGTTACACAGTCTAAGAAATGCCCGAGAACAAAGCATATTACTACATTACCCATGATGCAAGTGGGTTATACCGTACAGGAGGAAGTGTGGGTTACACTCACCATGGGGCCAACTGGCCCTTGAGCCCCGGGAGGTCCTGGGGGCCCATATACCTTCACAAAGAAACAGGAAGTACTTAGTTAGTTTATAGACAGTTGATGTGACTTCAGTGTGTGCATATCTGTGTGTATTGACCACATGGTAGTACAGTGGTATATCACCATGTAAGCGGCAATATAGTATGAAGTATGTAGTAGCAATCTATACATACATACACAAATAGTGTTTGTATGTAGTATTTGCCCAATGCTGATCCTGGACTGACAAAAATCTGTATGACTGTATGAGTTGTGTGACTCTCAAGGTCCCATGAGGCAAGCTGAAGGTAGTTAAGATGTAGAAATAAGTGTTTACCATTTCAGATGCTCCACCTTTCTCTCCCGCATCTCCTTTCTGGCCCTGTGTGGAACAAAAAACAAGCAGAAAGAACAAAGAGAAGAACCATTAGTGAACAAGCCTTCCAGACCTCAAACCGCACTCCCATTCAACACACCACCACCGCAAACACTAGACAGAACAAAACAAAAAAAAGTAAAGACCACAATACTCCAACCAAGACCAGCTACTGTAGAATCTAGTCACCACTGAAGAACCAAATCCAAATAAGCAAACCACACAACACCACACCACACCACACCACCCGTTTGGCAGACACTCTGCCCCCCATGGCAAGACACAGGACTGCACGGCACAGACAAGACAAAACACTCAACAGGATTGGGCCGCCCATCCAAATGGACAACACTGTTTCATTGCGTACCATTGTGCCTGGCAGTCCAATGGCACCGGGGGGTCCTGATGCCCCCTTTTCGCCTGTAGGGCCATCTAACCCCTACGGAACGGGACAGGAAGAGTGGGGAGATTGGTTACACAGGTTAGGAGACGCCAGACAAATCGGATTAAGGGACATCAGGTTGGCACAGGTTATGATACCTTAACAGCATAATCACATCATGGGACATCAGATCACCCATTCAGATTTCACATCTTCAATTTCGTTCACTTCAATTCAATTCAATTCAATTCAATTCAATTCAATTCAATTCAATTCAATTTAATTCACTTCACTTCAATTCCATCCAATTCAATTCAATTCAATTCAATTCAATTTAGTTCAATTCAAGACACCTCAATAACATTCATTTGGTTTCAATAAAATTAAATCAATGATGAGCTTCGCTGTGGGAATTTGACCCAAGCAAAGATGGATGCAATATTGTTCTCCAAAAGAGTGAACCTTCAAAAATGACCTTTAGACTGCGTAATAATTTTTCATTGTTGCTGCAACTACTACAGCTGTAGATGATGTGAAGAAGATCAGGAGTTAGAAAAGACTGCTAGAAAATCGCAAGAAAAAGGTTGCTAGAAAGCTAGAAAATAAGACGACAAAAGACGGCTGATATTTAACCCTTAAATTGTGTTCATAAAAGCCCTGGCGGTCATGCATTTCATCATGCAAAAACACACAATTCAGACATCATTCAACTCCAGACATGAGCAAATGTCAATAAATATCCAATGCCCTTAAGCATCTCTGAGATTGCTTTAAGTGGTGTTGTGTGGTTCACAGGTCTGTGCAGGTACTCACAGGTGATCCTGACGGGCCCATGTCCCCCTTGTCCCCCTTGGGCCCGGGGTACCCCATCAGCCCCCCCTCTCCTCTGGGCCCTTCTGGCCCTGGGGGACCTGCAGCACCCTGGTCTCCTGGTTTCCCTCGGGGACCCTATACCAAATGCATCCAATATGTTAGACGCGTCACCAATGCAACAAAGTGGGATCAACTCCAGACTCCTAAATGGGGTGTGACTTTCCCATTGAACTCTATTCATTCTCCAAGTCTCCTAAAGAGGCATAGCTGCCATAGGATTGCAGTTTAGAGGCTTACATCATATGGATCCCAGAAGAAACTACTTATGAATCGATTGTCTACCTTATCAATCGTCTCTGCCTATACCACACACACAGATAGGAGGATACTTTTTAATTCCTAGACATAGCCACTTCCTGGCTTTACAGTACAGAGAGCCTATTTACAAGGTAGCTCTTGAGGCCAACCAAAGCCTTGTATGCTTGAGGTGAAATTTAACAAAAAAATATCACCTTCTCGCCGTCATGTCCTGGAGGTCCTGGTAACCCAATGTCACCCTACAAATCAAGGATTATAAACATGCATAGGTAAGACAGTTCAACTGTAGATCAGATAGCTCTGCAGGTAACATAGCTCAACCTTGTTCTTATGTGAGCCATCAATAATCTGGGATAATGATTGTTGATTGGATTGGAGAGTGATTGGAAAAAAATGGATGATGATTAATATTTGATACCTTCATTCCGGGATTGCCAGGAGGCCCTGAGGGGCCAGGTAAACCAGGGGGACCCTGTAGACACATAGATGACACTTACTACACAGTGGATGGTATACATACTGTGCATCTGGTATAAAGTACATACTGTGCAGTGCATACTGTCACTCACTTTGGCCAATGGAAATCCAATTTGAACCATCAAACAGGTACAATGAATGAATTAAATACATACGTAGACCAGAAATATACTGTGGATGCTCACCATTAGTGGGACATTCCGGATATCCTGGAACATATAAGAGAGAAGATTAGGTAAACATTCACAAACATTCTGTCTATTTCATTGTACGTTTATTTTTAAAGGGACACTGTGCAGGAAATGGTCAAAAAGGGTACTGCAACTATGCTGTTCATTGAAACTGGGCTGCCTATTGCCAAATTTGATCTTTACATGAAAGTTTACTAAGTACTAAACTAATATTTTCTGGTATGGTCCAAATACAGTCATTTTAGTAGCTAAATGGCTATTTCTGGAAATTCAAAATGGCGGACCATGGAGAAGATCCCCCTTTTCATGTGTGGAAAGTGCAATTTTTCCAGTC
>NC_085880.1:21677576-21692576 GCF_034702125.1 Engraulis encrasicolus
ACGGCACATTTTTCTGGGTTAACTCTGTTACATGGATATTCAATTCAGTTGAATCATCTGTAAATCTCTCGAGATTCTTTTTTTTTGCAGAATAACATAGCGATCACCAGAGTAGAGTTGCTGAGGTCAAATACTAAAGCAGGTAAGTAGCAAAAGGCATCTACCTTGGGGCCTTCAGGTCCTACGAGCCCAACGTCTCCCCGGTCACCCTGCCAACAAGGAGAACAGACAGACAGACAGACAAAAAAAGGGGAAATGATAATATGAGACACATGAGCGGAGAAAACCAGAGAAGGACAACACACTTTTTTTCTTTATGGTTCACATGTATATTCTGTTTCCCACGGCTTACGTGGCAATTAGCTGACGTCATGACTGGTCTTTTTAAAAACCACCCTGCCTACATCCTCTGTAAAGACGCTGAAGAAGGCTTAGGCCGAAACGTCTGTCTGTCTGCCATGCTAACCCAGTATTAAAACTGCAAGAAATTGATCCGGGAGTGCGGCTTTTTTACTATACACAACACAGACAGACAGACAGACATGCTGTACAACTGAGCCGGATAATAAATTAGACGAGAGATCAAAATAAAATGAACGACCAGCAGGCAAATGACCAATGCCCATTAAGGCGCACATGATTTAGAGGGGAGCGGAGAACACATCATAAAGAAGACGTATGGCTGGCTGCAAAAAAATCAAATTGAGAGTGCAGAAATTGAGCACAGATGGACGGACGGGACGGGGCCTGTGATCATGGGAGTGGCCGAGGCTCGGACTCGACTCGGGAGAGAGGAGATAACCAGAGATAAGAAGCAGGTGACAGGCTCAGTGATGAGTAATGAGACCACAACCCATACAGCCAGCCAGGGCCGGATAAAGAAGGCCTGGGACCCCTATGCTACAGGCTGCTGTGAGCCCCCCCCTCCGGAAGACAATTTTGCAACAAATTTACATATTCAGTTAATGGCACTCAGCAAGACATATGAGTTTTTCCAATATTGCATCTTGTCTTTTGCAATTTTTCACTTTTCTTCAATCAGTGGGCCCCTGGCAGGTGAGGGCCCCAGTCATATCTAGACGTGTGCGTTAATCCGACCCTGCATACAGCATTTCTCCATCCAAGCAGGCAAATCAGCCAACTTTCTGTCCTGTTCTGCCCTGTGTGAGAGGGAGCCAAACACGCTCCCTCCCCGGCGCCCGCACTCTCCCCGCATGATTACCCAGAGCGTCAAGGGAGAGGGCGTGAGGGGAGAAGGAGGAGGAGGAGGAGAGAGAAAGAGAGAGAGAGAGAGAGAGAGAGAGAGAGAGAGAGAGAGAGAGAGAGAGAGAGAGAGAGAGAGAGAGAGAGAGAGAGAGAGAGAGGGATGGAGAGGAGAAGGAGCACGACAAGGGGAAGAGAGGGAGAGGGAGCAAGATGAGGAGAGCAGGAGAGTGAGTGAGGAGAGGAGTGAGGGAGATTCAGGGAGCTAGAGAGAGCGAGAGGAACGAGAGACTAAGAAAAGGGGAAAGGGATGAAAGGAGGAGAAAGGGTACAAAATGAGGAGTAGCAAAAATGATGAGAGAAAGCAGGAAGAGGGCAGGAGAAGGACAAGAAGAGGAGGAGCGGAGGATATGGAGCGAGGAATAGAGGGAGCGAAGAGGAGAGGAGGAGGAGAGGAGAGATCACAGAGAAGAGGATGAGGAGAGGAGAGGAGAAGAGAGGAGGAGGAGGAGAGGAGGAAATGCAGTGAGAAATAGAGGGAGCAAAAAGGAGAGGAGAGGAGAGGAGAGCAGAGCAGAGCAGAGCAGAGGAGAGGAGAGGAGAGGAGAGGAGAGGAGAGGAGAGGAGAGGAGAGGAGAGGAGAGAAGGAGCGAGAAATAGTGGAAGAAAAGATGAGAGGAGGAGAGCGAGGAGAGGAGAGGAGAGGAGAGGAGAGGAGAGGAGAGGAGAGGAGAGGAGAGGCATGGAGAGGAGAGGAGACAGGGGAAGAGAGGAGATGAGGAGAGGTGAGGGGAGGAGAAAAGGAGGAAAGGAGAACAGAAGAGAGGAGAAGAGAGGAGAGGAGAGGAGAGGAGAGGAGAGGAGAGAAGAGGAGAGGAGAGGAGATGAGGAAAGAGGAGAGAAGAGGAGAGGAGAGGGGGAGGGCTTGAGACGTGAGCAGCATGTTTTTCAATCAGAGCCAGGCATGATTGAGAGAGGCCCATGCCTCAGGAGGATCCCATATAGGGAAACTCGTCAAACAGATGCAATCATTGCATTCTTCATATTCCTACAGCCTTCACTCTTCACGTCCTCTCTCTTCTCGCTGACTCATTCTCTTTCTATCTCTCTATCTATCTCACTTTCACTTCATTCTCTTCTCTCCATTCTCTACAGCTGTCTTCCACTGTTGTTTCTATATCTTTCTTTACATGGATTACTCGTCTGTAATGTCTTGTTTTTTTTTCTTTTTCATCTTGCCATGTTTACCCCTTTGATTGGTCGGTGTGACTGTAAAACATTGCAGCCAGTTAAACGCAAAAAAAGTAAGTTGCCCTGCTGCCTTAAGTTTGTAAGTCAACTCAACTTAACTTGAGACTTAACTAAATTCAAGGCTTTCTCAAGTTGCATTAACTTACAAACTTAAGGCAGCCGGGCAACTTACATCTTACATTGAACGGACTGCAATGTTGCTGTACGCATTGTGCTGTTCAGCAGTGAAAACAGGCAGAAACAGATGACATGCAACTTGACATGAGGAGGAGCACCCACCTTTTGCCCTGGTACACCCGGCTCCCCCTACAAAAACACAAGAAGAAATCATAGCAAACATAAATTACACACACGTCTGACGTTTTGTGCAGCACATACAGTACAATAACGTCGTCCACCTGAGAACATACTCTCATTTTTTGTACGTCCACCAAGTCCCTGCTCTGCTTTTCTGCTTTAAAAACGATGGAAAAGAAACCTTTCAATAAAATTGACGTCGTTTTATTGGATGCGGGGGTGTTCCTTCCTGTTCCCTGCGCAGATAGTCTTATCGCTCCACGGCCGGCTGACTGGGAGGTATGTCTTTACAGTGGGAGGTTAGAGAGAGCACAGCTTCAGCAGGGTCCGGGCGGGAAATGATCACGTCCAGGCCATCGTATCCAGAGTTGTATAAAAGTAGAAATTCTCTTACAGATGTAATTACAAAATAAAAGATACTCTACTCTACTCTACTCCACAACACAAGTGACATGACATTACATGGCTTCATCTTTTACTTAATTACTTATGTGAAAGTATGTCTACTTCTACCGTATACAACTCTGATTGCACCAGTTGTACCATTGCAAAATGCTTGATTCTGTTTGTGAGTGTGTGTATCTTTTTTTCTGTTTTCTTCCCCAAAATCTTTGTAGGAATGCTTTTATTTTGCGAGTGAGGGTCTGTGCGTGTGTTTGAGGTGGAGGTTAATAAGCGCGGTTCTGTGAAAATGTGTGTAAAACTGCTTAGTCCGTGTGATCCTACCTCTGCGTGCCATGGTTGAAATTCCTCAGTCTAAATAATGCATGACAATTAATGCGCTAGGCAAAACAAAGCTCTCTGTCCAACAGCAACACCGCTGCACGATAACTCCAATTTGGCTGATGATTTCTCAGCAGGCACAGGAAAGGACACACCCCAGCTCCGCCAAGCATAGGGGCCTCAGATATGTGAGGGCCTCACTGGCCCTCAGCCTCTCTCTCTCTCTCTCTCTCTCTCTCTCTCTCTCTCTCTCTCTCTCTCTCTCTCTCTCTCTCTCTCTCTCTCTCTCTCTCTCTCTCTCTCTCACACACACACACACACACGCACACACACACACTCTATCTCTGCCTCTCTCTCTCTCTCTCTCTCTCTCTCTCTGTCTGGTGGAACTGTACTGCACCAGCTCTTTCTATATCCTGTAATGAAAACCTTCACAACATTCCCAGCAACCTAACAACATTCTGGTTTGATATGAGAATCTCAGAAGCTGAGTTGATCCCAGCAACTTCTTTGTTGAGATGTTTTGTCTTGTTTACTGCATGTGTGTCAACAGCGGGGCATCAGGTCCGCCCCATCCCAAAGAGGAAGTGACAGTGTAGGAACTCGCCTTCATTCCTGGCAGCATCTGGACATGAGAAAACACAAAAGGATGCAATCAGGATCTCCGTCACATTTATTGAATCAGAATAAAGCCTTAACAGAAACATCACAACTTAAAGGCATAACAAGCAATGGTCTTCCAACAGGATGGAAGTGCACTGAAATTAATTCAAAACACAGACAGATGGCCCATTTCTTCAAAGTACTTAGTGAGTTACTGAGCTGCAACCCAGGGCAGGATGGGGATACAAAAATTCCAGTTAAATTCCAATTTCAGTTTAAAAATTTCTTTAAACCTGATACAACTTAATAAACGACTTGGACATAATATTTTAAGTAGAAAAAAAATGACTAAAACACACTGTAATTCAGCATAACTTTGTGGATGTAAGTATAATTGAATTGTGTTCAAGATGGCCCATTGCCTAAAAGTACTTAGTTACTAACTTAGTTATAACCCAGGTCAGCAAAGGGAATTCAAAAATGTCTTTCACCCTGGTGCAACTTAATAAACTTTGTGTACACATTATTTTGAGTAGGAAAAAATGACTTGAAACTGTAATTCAATATAACTTTGTGTCAACTTCCGAGCACTCACCTTGGAGTCCTTTCCTGGTTTGCCTGGCTCACCTGGCTTGCCCTGTGTCAGATTACATAAACATTTTGTCAGCTGACATAAACATTACTGCCCTACCAGGCCAACAGGCAGTAACTACTCCAAACTGAGTAAAATGACTTTAAAACCATTCTGTTGTCCAGCCTAGTTTGACGTAGATTATTGACATGTGGCTGTTTTGTTACTCTATACACCCTATTAACACATTCTTTGCAGATGAATCATTTTATTAATATTTATATTTGATGTCATTAAAATCACAATAACTCATATTCATCAATGCAGTTACTCTCTTTTTGCTTTTTGTAGGGTAGATTAGGTCTTTACTCTGTTGCCTCCTCCCAAAAATGGTTAACCCATTGTGTCATGGAGCGACATACCTGTATACGCTGCATTCAATTTCTGATTTGAGATTTGAACTGTTCTATTAAAAATGTGGGTACTGTATGTTAGAGCTGAATCAACAGTACACTAGTGCAAAATGAAGGTTCTAGCTTTTAAATGCAACTTATTTCACATTTTTATGTACTTTGGTGGCTGAGATATATAGGTTTTAATAGGGAGAGGGCACCTTTTCCCAAAAAGGGCTTAGGCTAAAATGGGTTCAGTCACGCACCACATGACCAAACCTCTGACCCCTGGTCAGTAAATGTTGCAGTGCTAATTCAACACTTACAGAGTTGATTTCACATCTTCTGGAGTGCGTTAGGTCCCAGAGTACTCTCTAAGTGAATGTGTATACATGCAGTTCAGTATCCCGAATGTGATCGGAATATTAAGTATCCCGAATTTGCATTTGAGCATATAAACACTTCAGTATCCCGAATAAGCCCTTATATTATTCGGGATACTGAGAAATTGGGATATGCTAGGTGGAGTATTCCGAAAGAAGCCGGAATACTGACGCATGTACACACCTTATCCCAAATACAGGGGCTTCTCATAGAACGCTGTTGCTGGTATCCAGGCTACACGCATTTGAAGAGAATTCTACAACAGCCAAGAATGTAGACTGGGAAATAAAGTTCTGTGCTCATATAAACACCTTATCCCGAATATCATAAACGGGATATGCCTCATATTAGGGATACTGAACTGCATATAAACGCACTCAGTGTTGCATTCACATTGCATGTTTTATTGTGTGGTCTCATCTACCACTCAGGCCTGGACCCCATTACAGTCGCATTCAAACAATTGGTCCATGCTCATCAGGATACGTAAACATGAACACATAAATGTTAGTGGCTCTCTGATGACCTCTATCCCATGTGAATGTGTTTGTGAATGCGTTTTTAATTCAACAAGCCACTCAGAGCTTTGGATTGCCTAAATATTTGTGGAGCTGGTCAAAATACTATTACTGACCAATGGGTGTGTATATAATCACAGGGTTGTGTATTTCTTTCATTGAGGATTCTGTCAGTGCATGTATGTGTGCTTTGTTTGCCCATTCACATGAGTACATTCCTGCTTTGTTTGTCTGTGTGTGTATGTGTGTGTGTGTGTGTGTGTGTGTGTGTGTGTGTGTGCGTGCGTGCGTGCGTGCGTGTGCATGCGTATGTGTGCATGTGTGTGTGTGCGCGCGCGCGTATGTGTGTGCCTGCGCGCGCGCGTGTGTGTGCATGCGTATGTGTGCCTGTGTGTGCGCGTGTGTGTATGTGTGTGTGAGCGTGTGTGTGTGAGCCTGTGTGCATGTGTGTGTGTGAGCCTGTGTGCATGTGTGTGTGCCTGTGTGCGTGTGCGTGTGCGTGTGTGTGTGTGTGCGTGCACTACCGGCGGGCCACTGGGTCCGTTGAGGCCTGGTGTCCCTGGGAGGCCTGGGGGCCCTGGTGGTCCTGGGGGGCCCTGAGCTCCGGGCTCGCCCTGCTGAGAGGCAAACAGTCAGCACCTGAGCTAACACTCGCTCTAGCACGGGGACATCCCTATGCTCCCTGGGGCCTATGTTCCCTGGGGCCTATGTTCCCTGGGTCCTAACACTAAAGAACGGAGACATCCCAATACTCCCTGGCTCCTATGTACTGTATATTCCACTAATCCCTCGTGTCCTGTGAGTGTCATTGCTAACCAGTTAGAAACTTAGTTGGTTGGCAATGGGACAATGCATTGCAAACTAAGTTGCTACGATAGTTAGTAACGATGCTGTCGAGAAACAGACCCCAGGATGGGTCTAGGAGGTTTAACATTGTCTGGTGCTCCCCATACAATTCTAGGCTGCACCCAGAGGCGATTCTAGGCTCAGATGGGGCCCCAAGCGAAAATCCAAAATAATGAACATTTGAACCAAAATCGCCACTGCTGAGGTAAAGTGTGGACTGCTACCCACTATCTAGGGCAGTGTTTCTCAACAGGGGTGAGTGACCTTAACAAAATTTTGATTTTTTTTTACATTTCTTATAAGGGACTAATATTGAGGCAAATTCCAAGAAATTACAATTTTCTGTCATTGCTTTCATGGTTCAGGTCTCACAGGGTTAATGTGTTACTTTTCTAAGCTTTTGTGGTATCGGATGCGATGCCATGTTGGTTTGGGGTGCCTTGAAATTTTTCATGAATTGAAAGGGTGCCTCGCCTAAAAAAGGTTGAGAAACACTGATCTAGGGGCTTGGGGGCCCCAAGCGGCTGCCTGCCTTGCCTGGTGGCAAGATGCTCCTCTGGCTGCACCCCGAATAGGACATAGGACCCAGTGAACATAAGTACACTCCACACTAGCATAGGCCATCCCTATGTTTCATGGTTCCAGAGGTGTCAATTCCAGGTTCAGAGAGTAAAAATCCTGCCACAAACTTGGTCCAATCAGCACAGTAAATTCTGCAGTGCTCATTTAACACTTAGAGAGTTGATTTGGCATCATTTGGACTCAAATGAACTCTCTAAGTGTTGAAGTAACACTGCAACATTTACTGTGCAGCACTGAATCAGCTGATCATCAGAGGTACTCAAGACAAGACCAGGTACTCAGTGAACTCTCCTGTATTGGAAGCAAACTATGGCAGGGATTTTTACTTTATGAACTGGGTTTTACACACCTCTGGCCGGGTCCTCTGTTCCCCAGGTCCTATACGGCCCTAAGGGTTATTAGAAATAGGTTTTGGTCTAAGCAGAGTTAAGCTTTCTTTTATGCTCACATGAATGTTATTTTCTGGGAGAACATAGGACTCAGGGAACATAGATACTCTCCCCACTAGCATACATTCTTCATCAAACCCCCTCCTGAAAATCCACATCTCAACCCCCACCCCCACACCCCTCCCATTACACGCATATCATAGCACGACACAGCATAACACAGCACGGCAGAGCATGTAGACGCAGAACACACGTGTTGGTCACGCACGCATAAACACATACACATACAGCCACTGTGGCAAGCCAGAAAAACAGCCAGGCAACGGTCAGCCAAGGTTAGAGCAGGGGGTTATGGGTCGGCATCAGGTTGCTTCCTGTCAGTGTTGACAGAGTACCAATATCTATCCTCCAGTGGCTTCCTTTGTTCTCCAGCCTTGTGTCCAAAGGAAACAAAGAAGGAATCGAAGGAGGATGGAGGGACCAAACACCATGTGCAGGCAGCCTTACAAAGAGGTCACGGTGGGAATGCATACCTACAGTACATATCTTTAGTAATGGCCAGGACGGATGGATCTGTGTTTTCAGAGGTG
This sequence comes from Engraulis encrasicolus, assembly GCF_034702125.1. Taxonomy (NCBI): domain Eukaryota; kingdom Metazoa; phylum Chordata; class Actinopteri; order Clupeiformes; family Engraulidae; genus Engraulis; species Engraulis encrasicolus. Next base: position 21,685,926 of record NC_085880.1, read on the forward strand.
GTTTTGTCTTCCTCCATATTAAAGGATACCTTCATTGCTTTTTAGTGACACAAACACTCAAGAAGACTAAACAAACTCCGGTTGCAGGGAACAAAAACAGGACCAGGAGACAGATGAGGGGAAGGCATACTGGGCAGACAGGCAAGGGGGGCGAGGAGGAGGAAACTCGGCCAAACAATTCTGGTGATCCTCCTCAAACGCCTCCGAATGAGAAAATGAGTACGCTGCTTTGAACGGATTTTCCCGGAATTAATTGCGTGTCTGTTTTACACATTGAGCTGAAAGTAAGAAAAGGCAGCCTACAGGTAGGATCCCTGGGACATATCCAGTCCCTTTCCTTTCCCCCAACTGAACTGAACAGTTTCAGTAAGCGTCCTTCACAGTGTTGTTTGTCCTAAGAGCAAAACTACAGGTAAGAAGTATCGGAAATGTTCATCTACCGCCTAACCTCCTGTGCCCCCTCCGTTCCTCAACTGAGCTGAGTTGTTTCAGTAAACTTAACAACCCTGGTCTGTCGTTCAGGTGAGAGTAACACGCTGCAGAGAGCTCTTACTACTACTCTAACACAATATGGACAATGATAGACTGAGCTCCTGTGACATCGCAAATTAGCTCCGTGTCTGTGATGCGTGGGCCATAGCAGAGCAAAGGAAGCTGTGAATAATCCAGGCCACATCAATCAGCACATGAGCCATATTTTATCCTTTTTCAGAGAGCTAGACAGCTCCTGTCTGGATATGATTTTGGGATCCGGAAGCTCATCCATTAAACGGACACATTCCTTGATACAGAGCCAGTGACAGAGCGAGCAAGAGAGAGAGAGAGTGAAAGTGCACAGGTGGTAGAGAATATACAAAGAAATAGGAGGAGGAGAAGGAGGAAGAGGATGATTGAGGTATAGAAAAAAGGAAAGAAATTAAAAGAGAAAATAAGGGAAAGAAAGGAAAATAAAGCTAAAAGTGTGCTGCGGTCTCCCACATCCTGTTCTAAACACACACTTTCTCATTGGCTCATCAATCTTGAAGTGGATACTGTGCCACTGTCTTACCCAAGCCTGGCACCACAAACCGCTAACACACCTGAAGAAACAAAGCAGCCGCTAGCGGATGTCAACATGAACAAACAAATGCCAGGTTCTTTCTGTCTTTCGCTCTTGCTTGCTATAGATTTCTGGCTTTTCTTCTGAAAGTTGGCCATGAAGTTCAGATTTATGTACAGGCTATGGCGCACAATACAGAGAGAGCTTTGCTTTCTGCCAAATGACTCAGCCTGCTCTGTCTCTGTCATCAACTGCTTAGCACACAGTGTGTGTGTGCTACTGATACTAGCATGCTAACTTCAGTCGGTTGACCCAGATAGCTGAGGTCACTAGATCACTGATGGAGATAACTTATTTAGGACTGTCAGCAACAAAATGGAGCCCAACTGAGCAAGAAAGGCCAGAATTACTCTTGGTCTTTCTCTTTTGTTGGATCAAAGATAAGCCTAGCCGCTAATGTGTGTACTGTAATTCTATTTTGCGTTGCTATTTGCTACAAATAGACTGCAGATGACTCTGGCAAATTGCACTGTTCAGGATGAGCTCATTTCCTGTTATTGTGGAAGGCGAGCGTAATGGATGTCATCCGAACGTTTCTGTCCTGCTGGCACTAGTGTTTGCTCCAACTTTCCATTTCAACGCCGGCCATGTATACACAACCTCGCAAACACCCTCGGCCCCGACAAAGGAAACAGGGGGGGATACAGGCCTCGCGCTTACACAAATGGATCTCAGCTGTTCGACGACCAGCTGATGTCAGGTCCAGAAATGGCAGCGGGGCCTTCGGGCCAGTGGTGGCCCTGATACGGGCCGAATCCGCTCAGAGGTCAGTCTGCCGGAGATCTTGATCCCTGCAGCTTTGCTGTTCAGCCGCTCTCTGCGTTCTGCCCACGTGCTCTTCCACTTGTCTATATCTCAACTCCAGTAGAGCTACAGTACCCTCGCATTTCTAAAGACAGGTCCCCTAAAAACAGGTCCCTAATACAACTTTAGTAGATTAGCAAGTTGTCAAAAATATACTATAAACGAGTACCATAAAAACCTCAAACCTTATAATGATCAAGAATGACATCACACCAACATAATGTCTGACACTTCCAGCAGCTTACCTATTACGGCGTTAAATGTGTTTGGTTTTTGAAAGGTTAACATGATGCAAGTGTGTCTACAGTCTGCAAAAGTTTATGAATGTTACGTCAGTGTGACCTTTTAGCTGGAATCGGTACCACTTTTTTCTTTTTCTTTTTTTCTGAATCAGTGCCAAAGCGTAAAAACAGCAACGACGTGAAAACAGCAACATGTTAATAACATTTCAGCAGTTCAGCAGGCAGTCTCTAGCACCACTGCAAACATGATGATGGCACAATCCTGACAGTCTGGCATGATATGCCAGTAACATAGGACAGATTATGGAAAAGCCTGGCATAACCAGGCAAGGAGTTATGGCAGGCCAGGTTAGATTACGGATGGCAGCACTTGTGAAGGAGTAGGTGGATTGGGTGCAAAGTCGGCATTGCCATTAGCATTGGCCTATGCACAAACGGCGATTAAGAGACATATACCTTGATGCGCTTTAGGATTAGAGGACTTATGGCGGGCATGTTGCGCACTGTGATGGGCAACATCTGCTGAGGTGGCAGAGAGCAGGGTGTGGAAAGAAGGAGGTGGGCGGAGCATAGGAGGTCAAGGGTGAAGGGTCGTCAGAAGGTCACAGGAAGGAAGGATGGGAGTAAGGGGGTCAAAGGAAGGAAAGGAAAAGAAGAGAGGACAGAACAGGAGAGAAAGAGACAAACATACACGTGAAAAAGTTGAACAAGCAAAAAAGATGCACTGGTCGGGCTGGGGAGAAAAGAAGAGAGAAAGGCAAGAAAGAGAAAAGAGAGGGGAAAATAAAGGCAGAAGGAGAGAAACAGACAAATAGAAGAAGAACATTCCGATCTTTGAAGAGGTCTGGAAGTTGCGCATCAGTATGGAGAGTTGATATACTGAAGGACACAGCTGGTGTGGTCTTTTGCTCACACACACACACACACACACACACACACACACACACACACACACACACACACACACACACACACACACACACACACACACACACACACACACACACACACACACACACACACACACACACACACACACACACTTTCCAAAGACTCACTGCCACCAAGGTTTCAAGGTGACTCAGTTTTATACACATGTTGACATGCATCCACGTGCCTTCCATGTGAGCATGTGATTATTGCATGTGTGTCTGTGTGTGTGCTTTTATGTGAGAACACACCAGCTGTGCACATGACGTGTGTGTGTGTGTGTGTGTGTGTGTGTGTGTGTGTGTGTGTGTGTGTGTGTGTGTGTGTGTGTGTGTGTGTGTGCGCGCGCGCACGCGTACGTGCATGCGTTTGTGTGTGTGTGTGTGTGTGTGTGTGTGTGTGTGTGTGTGTGTGTGTGTGTGTGTGTGTGTGTGTGTGTGTGTGTGTGTGCGTTGTGTGTACTGATTATCAACACATAACAGTCTCTCCAGTCTGATGCTCTTCATTACCCCTTGTGGCTGGTATCGAGTGATGCACGAGGTGTTGCAGTGAGCAGCGTGCGAGAGCGAGGTGTGTAGGAGAGTGTTGGGGGGGTCGGAGAAGAGGGGGGCGGGGGGTGTTGTTTGTGCCTGAGTGTGGGTGCAGCCGTGCCACAGAGAGAAGTCATGGGGCTCGTAGTTAGCGCCCCCAGAGCAGACACACACACTTACGCTAGCCTGGCCTCCCGCACAATTCTGGACGATCCGACGCTTCTGCGCACCAGCGTGGCACACACACCCCCACAACCACACACACAGACAGACAGACACAAACGCACACATACACACGTGGACACACATGTATACGTAAACCCACACACAGACACACCCACAGAGAAACAAACATACATAAGTATACACACAAACACATGAACAAATGAGGATAGATATGCATATGATGAAGGACAAACATGGGACACACAGACAGATGGAAACATATAAATACAAACAGACATACATACAAACACATGCATGAATGTGGATGAGCAACGAACACAGACGTTCAAACTATGACTACTCTGGTGTTATGTACTAATCATGGCCTTCCCATGTCAACAGACACATACTGCTGTCCACTATGACAGGAAAAATAATGTGAACCACCCGCTGGAATGTTCACTTCATAGAGGCCGTGCTACTACGGCGCCAAGAGTTCCTATTGTTCTGTTTTGTTGCTATGACGATAATTTGCAATCTAGAAGTCCCCGATCCCTTCCACAACACTCGCTCCAGCCTGGGTGGTCAAATGGACTACATTAAGAGGCCGTTCACACTGCAATGGCTATTTTCACCTCCAAAACACGAGAAGCAGCGCTGCTAATGTTCCGAAATTCAAGCGTGGCATGTGTGATTCATTTACAATTGCCGAGATCGAGACCGTTCTCTGTTTTTACGCTTGACATTTGAAACTCAGCTGTCTGCAAGTCACTGTAGCTATGCGGCAACCCATTGTAAAACCATGCTTCAACACTTGAACTGATTTAACCCCATTCTTACTGTCACCAAAATTGTAATGAAGAAGTCTTACTCTGTTACTTAAGGCTCTCGGTAATGTCATAGCAATGTGGTTATGATGTCGTTGAGTCTTTTCAGCAATGAATGAACGGGCCTGCCGACGGGCCCATCTGTGCAAAGAGCGTCTCCTCTTTGTCAAGGCTCACAGTGTATGGAGCAGGACACAGGCAGAAACATCAGTGTGCAAGCCTCACTGCATCATTGGAAAAATTATGGTCGACAGGTCTACGTCACATGCAAGCGATGTTTCTGATGGGCAAACAGGCTGATTGACCGACATAGTGCCGTGTGGAGTTAAGCGCACGTGATGACCAAACTAAACTAACAAATAAATATACAGTAATTTTGAGGTAGAAAAAATAGGGTAGCAGTGTGAACAGCCCCTAATAATGGGGCATTAGGAATATGGCTGCTTTAGTAGCGCGGAGATGAGTGAGAGGAAGATAAGCCTGTGGTCTGTGGTATAAGCTCCCTCTCTTTGCGGCATGACTTGGACACACACTGCAATGCTTGTTGGTTGGTTTGTTTGTTTATTTGTTTTCTGTTTTGCGACGGTTGTTGAGGAGTAAGGAGTGAGGGGGGGTAGGATGGTACCCGCACAAACCTTCAATGGTACGCCCTGACTGGAGCGCAAAGCGGCCAGATTTTTCAGAGGCAGGCCCTGGGTGCGCGCACGTAACACAATCACATATACACACACACGCACACAGACACACGCACACAGACACACGTACACACACACACACACACACACACACACACACACACACACACACACACACACACACACACACACACACACACACACACACACACACACACACACACACACACACACACACAAACACGCACGCAAACACAGATGCACACATTCACACATATAATGGATCATTTCGTATACCTACAATTGGTATCCTAATATTTGCCATTTTAGGACAGACAACACACACAGTACACAAACAAGGACACACAGACAGTACAAGTACACAGGCCTCGTCTCCTATGAAACTCTACACCTATGAAACTCTTTGTGAAGAGTACTGTATGGCGGCTGATGGTTTCTTCTAATCTACGGTGTGTTTCCATTCAGAGTGCTCTCTCTCTCTCTAAAAGGAATTCACAGCTATTTCGGTTGCCCACTGTGAGTCTAACAGACTAAAATTACACTTCCACTGAACAGGGCAATTTTCCGAGAGCCCTCGGGGCGCATATGAAAGGGCTTTTACACCGCACCCCTGCTCCTTCTGAGTCTTATCAAACCTGCTGCGGTGGACTTGACTGCCTGTAATAGCTCTGCATTACCTCAAGTAGGCACACACACAAACACACACTCTTACACACACACTGTGATACACAGACACTGGCATACTATACGTGCGCGCACGCGCACACACGCGCACACACACACACGCGCACGCAAGCACGCACACACGTATGCACATATGCACATAGACCCGCACTTGTATACAGTCGGGCTTGCACACACACGCACGCACGCACACGCACACGCACACGCACACGCACACGCACACGCACACGCACACACACACACACACACACACACACACACACATGTTAGATCTGCATCCCGAAGCCCTCTCGGCAGCCAAACTAGCTACATGTGCTAGCTATCAGGCTGGTCGATTGGCAGCCCTCTAAGACCTCTACGCCTGCTTACTGTACGCCAGCTATCACACAGGCACACACAAAAACATTATGCTGCCAACGTCTTCTGGGCCAGGAGACAAGACAAATTTCCAAGATAAACAACATCACTCCCGAAACACGGATGTAAATGCTTACATATTTAGAGCCGGCCTAAATGTTAGTTTAGCCTTAAGGCATACGCTTTTCCTGTCGCCTCTGAAATGGGAGGAAAAATACCTCTAGGAGTGAGACATCGGTGTAAACATTCTTCAATGTGAACTCAGGGCAGGCTAAAAAACATTTTTCAATATTCCACAATAATATTGCTGTATTTTTGTGGTGAAGAGAAAAAAATGTGAAATGTTCTCTTACCCGG
>NC_085880.1:21707576-21710076 GCF_034702125.1 Engraulis encrasicolus
GAGAGAGAGAGAGAGAGAGAGAGAGAGAGTGAGACATGGGGAGACACTTTGGGGAGCTGTTAGTTGGTGGTGCTGTTATGTGAAGGGAGACCGATGTACAAAACAAGAATGTTACTCTCAAGGATGAAGATGGTGGAGGGATGAGATTTGAAATTGAAGGGACGGCGGTTAGTCAGTGAATGGAAGGATGAGATTGGACAGGTTATTAGTGGAGGGGTGAAGGCACTTACAGGAGGTCCACGTGGGCCAATGATAGACAGACCAGGCTCTCCTGGCGCCCCCTGGAGACAATCAGAGAGAAAGACAGGGAGTGAGAGAAGAACTCGACTCTTTATTCGAGTGAGAATCAGCAAACAGAAAAAAAGCTAAATAAAAAGATAAAAAATAAACAAAAAAACAGAGGAGGCTCTCTTCGTTTCCTTTCAGCAGCTTTCTGAAAAGCGCTGGGGAACAGGTTGGCTATAACATCTCTCTCACACACATCTAACTTATCAACATCTGACATCTAACGCGAGGCCTGATCCACCCCCAGAAGACAAGAGCTATCGCTTCCATTGGAGTGTCTAGACACCTTTCACTCAAAGCGTCTGTTTAGAGACACCTCATAAACGCTGACACACAGAGGCAGCGCTATGCTATAATGCTTTGGTTAGCTACACCAACATGCAAAGTTTGCTATGCGCTTCAAGAACTTGTACGTCCCTTGATAAGTTTGATCACCCTCCCCATCCAAAGAGTTCTGTGGAACGCTGCGAAGCACAGAAGGTCCCCTGATCTATCCACCATCTTTTTGGAACCCCTGTTGTTATGCTATGCTGTGCTGTGCTATACTGTGCTGTGCTGTACTGCGTCGGGGTGATTTTGCTGCCCTTGTGGCAGAAAAGTCACCGAAAAAAAAAACACACAGCTCAGCAGATCTCGAGCAATGCTCGCTACAAACGAGGGGGTTTGGCGAAAGTTTGGAGAAAGTTCTGGCTATAGCTTCTTCTGGCCTTCTCTCTGCGTGCTTGGGGTTTTAAGGCCCCTGACAGAGCCACGCGGGAGGTGGAAGAGAGAAAACTGCTGAGGAGAAACAGGAGAGCCTCCATTGCATGCATGCATGCATACAGACACGGAAATATACACACACACATAGCAGATAGGCTCACACACATACAGTCCTATGACTCATGCATATGTATACACACACACACACACACACACACACGCACACGCACACGCACACACACACACACACACACACATACGCACACGCACACGCACACGCACACGCTCAAGCACACACGCGCACGCACACACACACACACACACACACACACACACACACACACACACACACACACACACACACACACACACACACACACACACACACACACACACACACACACACACACACAAGGAAATACAGAGACCGCCTGTGTGGGGATGCTCTCATACACTGTATATGGCTGGTTGCAATAATGTATGATTTGCGCTCAGTCAGGCGGATATTCAGGTCAACAGACTTCACAGACACTGAGCGGGGATTGCATGACTCCCCCATCACGACCTCTGGAAAACTCTCATCAGGACCAGCACAGCAAAACAGACCAAACCAGACGAAGCCAAACCCAATATAGGAGCATTTTGCACGAGACCAGATCAATGGAGGCCTGAGCAACACCAGATCGGAGCAACTCGGCCAGAAGAAATGTGGAATGAAGATCAGTCTACAACACCAGTCCAATCAACATGCTTGTTGCTTCAGCTTAAACCAGACAAGACTCGGCGAAAAATAACACCAGGCCGAACTTGAAACAAATTAGATTAGGCCAGATCGAACTGTAGTAGTAGTCACGTTACATCCAGACCAGAAAAGACGACAGCAGACCAGACGACACCAAATGAAAGCCGTTCTGTAGCAGTGGGCACAGGAACGTCTAAGCCCCCCCCCCCCCCCACCCCATCTCCAGACCAGACCAAACCAGACCAAACTGGGTTCTCCAATGTTCCGTCTTTCCGGCACTTTCCTTTAATGAGTCCAGGCCAGTGCCCCATGGCCTCGTGTATATAGCGGTAACTCTACCAGGCTGGGCATCTGTGGCTGGGCTGCAGGCCGCTACCTGTAGGCCCATACAGTAGGCTACAGACTAGAGTACAGAGTACCATAGACCAGGTGATGCTAATTCTCCCTAGCAGGACTGTCGTGGCAGGGGGTAGCAGTGGGGGGTAAGGAGTTGAGGATGAAGGGGGATGAAGAGGGGGAAAGAGAGGGAGCTGGGAGAGGAAGTGGCAGTATGGAGAGGGGAGTTGGGTGTAGAAGTGTGGGGTATCATGAAAGGGGGGCATTGGGGATAGAGCGGGGGGTACGGAGAGGGGAGGGGAGTTGATGGTAAAACAGAGTGATATTGAGTGGACTTTTGGGGGTAGAAGTCACGGTTCAGTTGGGGGGGGGGGTGGTTAGAAGTGCAGGTATGATATGAGAGGAGGTTGGGAGTAGAAGTGGGGGAAACTGAGT
>NC_085880.1:21717576-21722576 GCF_034702125.1 Engraulis encrasicolus
AGGTGTGTGTGTATGTGTGTGTGTGTGTGTGTGTGTGTGTGTGTGTGTGTGTGTGTGTGTGTGTGTGTGTGTGTGTGTGCGTGTGTGAACGAGGGGATACACCATGAAAGAAAAACCAAAGGCGCTCAAGCTTTAACCCTGTGAGGGCCGGACGGGACGCACTGGGCTCTCCTGACCGTGTGAAATATGGAGCGCTCGGCTCGGGTGGATCGCACAGTAGGGACCACACAACCCCGGGAACCAACCGCTTATGATGACGGGAAGGGGTGGGAGGCCAACAGGGACCAGGGAAATGGCTTAGTGTGTGTGTGTGTGTGTGTGTGTGTGTGTGTGTGTGTGTGTGTGTGTGTGTGTGTGTGTGTGTGTGTGTGTGTGTGTGTGTGTGTGTGTGTGTGCTTGCATGCGTGTGCATAAATGCGAGCACAAGTGCGCTATTACTAGTGTGTGTGTGTGTGTGTGTGTGTGTGTGTGTGTGTGTGTGTGTGTGTGTGTGTGTGTGTGTGTGTGTGTGTGTGCTTGCACGCGTGTGCGCTATTATTAGTGTGTGTGTGTGTGTGTGTGTGTGTGTGTGTGTGTGTGTGTGTGTGTGTGTGTGTGTGTGTGTGTGTGTGTGTGTGTGTGTGTGTGTGTGTGTGTGTGTGTGTGTGTGTGCATAAATGTGAGCACAAGTGCACAATCTGGCATACAGTATGTGTGTACTGTATGTGTGCATATACATACACCTGCCTGTCTGTATTTTCCTGTGTGTGTGTGTGTGTGTGTGTGTGTGTGTGTGTGTGTGTGTGTGTGTGTGTGTGTGTGTGTGTGTGTGTGTGTGTGTGTGTGTGTGTGTGTGTGTGTGTGTGTGTGTGTGTGTGTGTGCGTGCGTGCGTGTGTGTGTGTGTGTGTGTGTGTATTGTGAGTGTGTTTGTGTGTGTATGTGTGTGTATAAATGCGAACACAAGTGCACTGTATCTGGCATTGTCAGACAGCCACCGGGGCCACACTCAGGTTGCTGGGGGTGTTTGTGTATGCGCCTGCAGGCCGAGCAGCTGAGGGGAGTCGAGAGTTTAAATTCACACATCCAGCCGTGCTGACGCCGCGTAGTCAAAGACACAAATCTCAGTTAAAAAGGAAGCACGCCTCAACGCTCAGGCTACTTTGGGGGTGGCGAGTCAAGACCTCCACTGCTTTTCTCATCTTGTCATAAAATAGATCTTTGCGTACTAAACCTCTGAGAGAAAAAAACACACACACACACAGATGCAGTCACAGACAGACACACACACACACAAACGCACACGCACATGCAGTCGCACACACACATGCACACACACACACACACAAATATGTACATATACACAAGGTCATGAGTATAAGCACTCACACACACACACACACACACACACACACACACACACACACACACACACACACACACACACACACACACACACACACACACACACACACACACACACACACACACACACACACACACACACACACACACACACACACACACACACATTCTGGTTACCATCCAGAGAATGCCTGTCTTTCCAAATCTGGTGCACAAAACTACACGCTGGTTTCCGCCTCTCTCTTTGGGGGACCATTAAGAGAGCAAAGTCATCCCAGGTCTATTGTTGAAATGCTCACTGATAAAAACACGTGTACACGCAGCCAGACAAGAAGCCAAAGTAAAAATCATTTTGAAATACAAGGAAGCTATGTTTCTCGTAAAAAAAATCAAGCCAAAATAAGTTGCTGCATTCTGCATTTCTGACCTCCTACTGAACGAGAAATTCTGCCCTTTTTTGCCATGGAAACCTCAGGGGGTAAATTATGGGATATCAAGGCATTTATGAGGATAGAGCGAGGCATTCCTGAGGTAGAGACTGCTCTGCTGCTGCTGCTGCTGCTGCTGCTGCTCGGGGATAGATTGAGATGATCTAAGGGGCCTTTAAGGCTGTCTGCATAGATGGGGGAGCCACACACATACTCCAAGGGCTCCTGAAATGCCATGGATGCAACGTAGCCTATTACAGGCCAGTAAAAATACAAAGAAAAAAGGAGATTTGTGATTCCATGTGTACCATGATTTGATGATCAGATCATGACCTGTGACAATAATCTAGTAAAAAAAAAAGCTCTATAATATTTTTAACAACAACTTTTTATCAACTGAACTGACTTAGCAGTAACTACAATTTATTACTTAGGCCTACTATTTTGATTTGAAATATAGCGTAGGACTTCATGACAGCATAAATCCAGGTCTATTACCAAGTACGCCTACTTTGACTTCTGAAAGGAAGATTATGACTACGATGAGCGGTTTGAGGAACACTAATCCGGAGACAGCTCATTTGGTTGTGATTGGGCGACTACGCCACCATAACAACCAACTCCAAGAGTGGAAAGCATCGGACATGAAGGAGGACTGTTGGTTTGTTGAAGAACATTCTAGAGCCACATTCCACAAGCTTTGAAAATCAGCACATTACCATGGGTTTGAGGTACGATACATCAAACCAAAGACAACTCCTTCGGTTATGATGGGATTACAATGCTACCGTAGCAACCAACTCAAGCCATGAGTGGAAAGCAAAGGAAGAGAGGAAAGAAAATAGTTCTTTCCACTCTGGCATAGGACGTGGACGAGAACCATTGATTGGTTCAAGGACATTCTAGAACCACATTCCACAAGCTTAGACAGTCAGCACATTCCGCAGGCAACGCCGTGTAATCCTACAGGGTTCTCAAGCACTCACCATTCGTCCGGGTGTCCCCATGCTTCCTTTGTCCCCCTAGTGATCAAAGCAAAATGGGCAGAAAGAGCAATGAGGATGGGGGGGGAATCTATGGTTATCCAGTATCTCCACCACCCAACAGCCTGCAGCCTCTCCTCACCAACATCACCAACATCACCACCCTCACTATGAACCTGGATCTCAACATACCACAGACAGATAGTAAGCCCTAAATGTGCAAAGGCAGAAGACTTAAACTTAGTGTAAAACTGAGCCACAATAAAATGTGCGACACGCACCCGCCCGAATCAAATCAAAATCTCCTTTCTTGTACCAAAAAGTCTCTTGTCTTTGCATGACAATATTTGCACTATTTGCAATATTGCAATATTTGCAACACTACTGATATTTCTCTCTGTGCGTTGCCATTTGCATTACGTTTTTTTCTGAACTACAATGCAGGGTTACGAGCACTCTGCTTCATGCAAATACCGTACAACTTGCTGTTATTGCACAGTGCTCATCAAACATCCCACATGACATGAGCTCCAAGGGCCTTCCATTTGGGGTAGACATTATGCACAGGAAGTATAATCAATCAGGAAGCACTGAAAGGCTGTGAGGGCGTGATGTTGGTCAGGTTGAGCTGATCAGTAGACTTGCCAGGGCAAGCAATACATGGACGAGACTACTTACTTAATAAGCAATCAGTAACAAGACGTGGAACGAGACATTAGATTTCTACTTAATAAGCAGTAGGAAGCGGACAAAGCTCTACAGTACATTTCAAGTAAGACAGGAAGGAACAAGAGCAGCCATGGGCCTAATTATGTGGCTTCTAAGGCCCGTGGTGGAGAAATTATTAGGCACTAAATAATGCAGATGTCTTCCATCTAAGTGGGTAGTGGGTAGAGGGTAGAGGTTAGTGGGTAGTAGCCCAACAACCGCTGATTAATTGGGCTTAATCAATGCTAATTTACATTCCGTAGATGCTCATTAAATAGCCATACGCTTTGCTTTGAGCCGTGTTGTCTAGCTGGTAAAGCCTCTCCTCAATCACGGCAAGCTTTTTAAAGCCCGCATCGCAGACGATTTATATGGATGAAATTGCTGGCTTTCATCCAAACTTTCTCCCCTTATGAGTTCTCGTCAAGACTTCGATCTGCGTGATTAATTTTCACAATCAGTTCAGGAACGGCAGACAAAAGATGGCGATGGCGAGTCCATATCTCGTCTTGGCTCCCTTTGATGCCGAACAGCAAATTGCTCTCCTGCAGCCAAGCCGAGAGCACTGGGCTGAAACAGTGGTCTGTGGCTTTTTTTCTATTTGAAGTTCTAAAAAGAACACACACCCCAAAGAGCATCTATACAGTATCTCCTCCTAGCTACTAGATCTAAGAAGAATGAAAGAACATCTATTGCAGTGGTCTCCAAATGAAGGCCTGTGGGCCAGATCTGGCCGGGACATGGCACACATTTGGCCCACCACGAGGTTGGAACAAATGAAAACATATATGTATGCTATCTGTCGCCATACGATTGGGCGATTTATTTGGCCCACAGCATCCTTTGCGCTACATAATTTTATAAAAAAACAATTGGAGACAACTGATCTCCAGTATATGTCATGCTAGCTGCCTTTGCAAATTTCTCTCTCAGTCGAGTCTAGCACAGAGGTGAAGTAGGGTCTGTGGCTTTTTTTCATCTTCAATGTTCACTTTTTAAAAAAAAAAAGGACACGCAGCCGAAAAAAACTGCAGGCCAAGGCGAGTAGAGGTGTCTGTGGTTTTTAGTTGGACACGTACAGTACGGCGGAAACGGTGCGGCTCTATGAGTGGGGCTTTTGAGGTCCTCTTTTAGGAAACTCTAAAGGTTCGGTTCTGCGCATGTAATTAAGGCTTTCCTGTGCTTGGTGTGGAGCCCAAACACAAACGACTATACGGCCATCTAAACAGGCGTAAGGGGAACCCCAGAGAAACATAAATGTCTATTTAGACAGTCATTTTGGACTACTTAATCTTCACTTGTGAAAATACATCTGAAGGGTCTTGTACTGTATGTGGTGCAAATTACAGTCCGGTGTGTCTGCTAAACTATGGAATCATGTTATGCAGGAAGACACACATTGAACTAATAAGGTACATGAATAATAGGTATTCATTTGCAAACAGTTGCATAAATAACTGCCAAAAAATATAAAATAGTGCAATTTGAACATGCAACTAAAACCTTCACATACATATGCAGCACACCACAAGTCAGACT
>NC_085880.1:21725076-21729421 GCF_034702125.1 Engraulis encrasicolus
CCTTAACTGCACACGATCACTGTTGTACACGCTTGATTGGTCATGTCTCGAGCCTTAAGATTTTGGCAGACAGCCTTAAGAGTGTATCCCCAAGCGGGTTTTTGCATGACCGCTAGTGTGCATGGTTGATTGGTAATGCCTCGGTCTAGTTTTGGCAGATGGCCCCAAGTGTGTAGTGTACTGTACACCACCAACCTCCCCAACCCCCTGTATTGCTTCATGATCACTGGTGTGCATGGTTGTTGGGTCGTGTGTTGAGGCTAGGAGCTTTGGCAGCCGACCTCATGCATGTGTCCCCATGTGGCTTTATGATCACTGGTGTGCATGGTTGATTGGTCGTGTCTAAACGCAGTTCTGGCAGATGGTCTGCCATGTGTGTCTCGCAGCGTGTTTGTTATGAGCGTGTGAAGCTGCTGATGGCTGTTGGCTCTCGACTCGTCTTTTGGACTTCCGTCTGGCTGCCTTGAGACTATAGCTTGTTGACAAGCCACTAAAAACAGTTTGTCTACAGTTGCACTTTGCTTTATTGCCTCTGTGTTTTTAGCAAGGGAACCGGCGAGGTTTATTGCAAGCAAATTAGATACTGTTACATCTGCTTGATGTATTTGCCAATATGCTTACGGTGATGAAAAAGGTCTTTCGGAGCAAGATGTGACTTCCACGCTTGGATGCTAGATGTGCAACCCCTCTTTTTCAGAGTGAGTTTTGATCAAGATCTGTAGTATTTAATGGCTATACAATACAGTAGGACTCAGGGAAAATGAATACTTAAATGCAATGCCAATGCATACACCATTAGAAATCTTTAGGCAAGATCGTTATGTTAACATTTCCTGGCTAACCAAGAACTTATATAACATCTACGACCGTCCCACATTTTCTCTACTCCTGACTAAAGGAAACACTGTGTAAGGCTAATGGTTCCACGATATAATATTATATTGACTACATGACAATTTATGATGGCCATTCCGGTTACACTGAGAAAGACTTGGCATTCTTTTGACTTAATAAATTGCCACATATGACTTTTATGACGTCATCAATTGCACAAATTGTTCTTACAATGAAATGCGCATGTTGCTTTTGGACAAGTTGAGGATGATGTACTTAAAATATATACATAACAAGCTGACTGGAGAAAACTGCAAAAACACAAACAAATAAGCAGCATCTGTGCGTTTCCACAGTCCGTATATCATGTGAACCAACGGCAGCATGGCTTAGGAGTTAGAGGAGTGAAACTTTATTGTGCAAAACCAAAACCACATCCTCTCATTCTGTCGGGAGGACGAATGATTTCATTTCCAGGACTTTTGACACGGCAATCAATCAAATTCCTTGGCAGTGGAAATATCCCCGAGCTTTGACCAAACCTGTCAACTAATCCTTGGCAACTCCCGAACTGGCCGACCCTGCCGTTCTCCTTTTCGCTTTCAAGATCCGCACCTATACACCACTTTCTTCTTTGTTCCCACTTCTCTCTCTCACTCTCTCTCTCTCTCTCTCTCTCTCTCTCTCTCTCTCTCTCTCTCTCTCTCTCTCTCTCTCTCTCTCCCGCTGTCCATTTCTCACACTTTCCTTCTCTTCTTACTTTCCATCCTCTCCTCACCCTGTACGCTCTGCTCAGCTCCCTCTCTCCATAAAAAAGTGCCGCTGCGCTGCCGTGTTGAGCGGGGGCCTGTCACAACTTCAAGACGGACTTCACAGACCGCCGCAGATTGGCAGCCCACATCTGAGTTTACATCTGAGCTGGCGTCCAGCTAGCGGACCGTGATAGGGACCATATGTGTGTGTGTGTGTGTTTGCGTGTGTGTGTGTGTGTGTGTGTGTGTGTGTGTGTGTGTGTGTGTGTGTGTGTGTGTGTGTGTGTGTGTGTGTGTGTGTGTGTGTGTGTGTGTGTGTGTGCGCGCGCGCGCGTACGCCTGTGGTCACAGTTAGTAACACTATCGGTAGCTCTGGAGTTAAAACACTCTGAGCGAAGGAGAATATACCCTGGTCTGCACAACAAAGAACACGTCTGTACTGTCTAGGTTGGACAAAGGGGATTCGGCTTTGACTTCTTCCCTTTGCCAGCATATTTTTGTTTTTATATAGAAAGTAGATTTGTCTTGCTGTCAAACCAAATCCCTGTGAGCAGATTCGACTGATCACAACATCTGATTTGATCTGGGGGTGCCCCTCGTGCAAATAGGTTTTCAGAACCATTCCGAGTTTAGTTTGGCAAAAGGGCCTCCAACTCTCACGGTTGGGTCTCTGAAGCCTATGTAATGTATGCAAGTGTGTTTTGACTGAGCACTTGACCTGATGCCTGATGTGTGTGTGTTTTTTTTTTTTGACTGGCTTGCCACATTAGCTGAGAGGTGTGCTCTTTCCCAAACCAACCCGCAAGACTTTGGTCTCTCTCTGCCTTTCTGTGTGCCTGACTTGAGAAGCTGTCGATGGTGCTGTCCAACCATGGAACCTAGAACCTCTGAATTCTGGGAAAAAGTTCAATGCTGTCATCATCTGGGTATCTGGTTAGAGAATACAGTCAATGTGGGAATCCAAACCAAAACTACAACAGCTTCTCACGAGAGACACAACAAAATGTACAGAGGAGATGCCAAGAAACCATGAACCAAGAGTCAGGAGGGCACAGAGTAATAGTCACGCACGAGGGACACACACACACGGACACACATGTACACACAGGCAAGAACACAAGAATACAAGAAAACAAGATGATGAAAATGAACAGACAAACAAAACAACAGACAGACAGAGAGAGAGAGAGAGAGAGATCAGCTATTTGGACAGTTACCGGAAAGCCAGCGCGCCCGGGTGGACCCTGAGAAAGGGTGAGAGAAAACAGACAAAAAAATAGCATATAATAGAAAGAATGAACATTGACAATCATCACAAAGAGAAATAGGTCTAAATGCTGCATCTACTGTAGGTCAGAAAACACCCCACAAATTTGCCATGCCATAATAAAATTTAGCTTTTACCATACAATAACTTTTTCCATACTTTTATACTTTACATACTTTGAGTGTATACGATTCATTGACTTCAGTATCTTTGAACAATTACAACACTTACAAAAAATAAGTAATTTAGTAAAGTCATTTTCTTCATAGCAATACAACAGAAAATAATGCATTTTATTTTGGCGAGGCATTTGGGTGTGCACAGGCAAAAACATGACAAGACACACACAGCATTCCACATCAAAGTGCAATACAATCACATGACACTATGCATCACAATGCATCACATGACAATAGTTTAGTTTATGGTGAAGAGCGTTATAATAGAGAGTGCTTTGTCAGTCCAGATTGGCATGCACTGTATAATATTTCAATTTTAAGCACGTTCTCTATTCTCCCTCCTCAACATAAAGAGAGATTCACATCACTCAATGACAAACAAGACTTTTAAAAAAAAATTCAGACATGCAAAGAGAGTTTCTTGCTTTTTCTGATAGAATGTTTTGTTTCTAACAAGAAATTTTGTTGCAGACACGATTACTTCAGGGTTCTGAGGCATCCCACTCATGGCAACCCATCAATCACCTTGTTACCTTCTCTTCAGAGAAAGAAAGAAAGAAAGAAAGAAAGAAAGAAAGAAATAAAGAAAGAAAGAAAGAAAGAAAGAAAGAAAGAAAGAAAGAAAGAAAGAAAGAAAGAAAGAAAGAAAGAAAGAAAGAAAGAAAGAAAGAAAGAAAGAAAGAAAGATACAAAGAAAGATACAAAGAAAGAAAGATACAAAGAAAGAAAGATACAAAGAATGAAAGACATAATGAAAGACAGAGAGAGAGAGATATGCTGCAGATTTTTGATAAAACGTATTTCACAAAATAGGCCTATAGTTCTTCCAGTGCATTTACAGAGCGACCGTAATCCTAACTCTAACCCCCTGTGTGCCAGTGCGCAATGGGGCAAGAGTCCACACAACAAAGACTAGAACTCAACCAAACCCTATCCATAACCCTTACCCTTACCCTGACTATTCTGTATCCTACAGTGCTACCTCCAGTCTTCCCGGCTCAACTCTAACCCCTTGTCTCTCCCCCGCCGTAACCTTGTCTTGAGAGAAAGAAAGAAAAAAAGGCAACAAGCCTCCCTGGGCGCTGACAAAAGCAATCAGCGTTGGCCAAACAGCGCTCGGGTTCAGGAGGGCGATTATCTGTGTCGTCGTCTGCCATGACCCCACAACCTTTTTCTTACGCCAGCTAGGCAGCAGCGCTCAGCGGAGGAGGAGGAGAGACGGACAAACAGCAGCGGGGGGGGGTTCGCCTCTTCACAGCTCTGTTGCCAAGCACGCGGACCGTCGCCACGGAGATCAAAGGGAAGTGTGGGGA
>NC_085880.1:21729518-21739518 GCF_034702125.1 Engraulis encrasicolus
GAAGGGCATGTGCACACAGCGGACAAGATGAAGGGGCCTGATTGGGCCTCACTCATTCACAACGCTACAATGAGCCGTGTGTGTGTGTGTGTGTGTGTGTGTGTGTGTGTGTGTGTGTGTGTGTGTGTGTGTGTGTGTGTGTGTGTGTGTGTGTGTGTGTGTAAGTGTGTAAGTGTGTGTGTGTGTGTGTGTGTGTGTCTGTGTCGATGTGTCCGTGTGTCCGTGTGTGTGTGTGTGTGTGTGTGTGCTGGGCTCCCGCTGTGTGTGTGTGTGAATGTGTGTCTAATCGTTGTGGATGAATGGCCACCACTGTGTGTGTTCACGTTTGATGTTTCAAGTTTGTAAATGATGATGAGTATGTGTGTGAAATTGTGTGTGTCTGTGAATGAGTCTCTGATCACGGGTGTGTGTTTTTGTGTGTGCGTGCGTGCGTGCGTGCGTGTGTGTGTGTGGGCTTGGGTATGTGTTCATTGGCATGTGTAATGTGTTCTCGTGTCTATGTGTGTGCCTGTGTATGTGTGAATGCATGTGTGTGCCTGTGTGTATTAAGTGTGAGTTTCTCTGTCTGTGTGTGTCCTGTGAGACTGGAGCTGCTACTTTGAGTAACAATAAACTCTACCAGTCGGCTGGCTGGTGCCTATCTCCCCCTGTAGCCTGCTCTGTGATCTGCGATCTCTCCCCTCTCCCTTATCGCCACTCCATTTATCTGCTGCTGCCCAGACCTAGGCCCCCAGGGCCCCCAAGGGCCCCCAAAAAGGTCTAAGGGCCAAACCCAGGGGGACCCCCCTCAAATAGAGACTAGACACAGCAGGACCACCACAGTAACTAGATACTAGAGCTCTGAGATAAACACAGAGGGTATATATAGTATATACCATATACATATATACAGGGCTCTATATTCACATTTTTCATCGCTAACTAGAAGATGCTAATATTACTAGCCAAACACACTCACTAAAGGGTCAAAGTGGCTAGTAAGTTAGTCTTTTCTACCAGCCAAAATGAAATTTCACCAACATTTGGGTGGTTGGCTGGTGTTAATTTAGAGCCCTGCATATCTAGATGTGGATGTATGTGAGGTATACATGATGTATGTTTGTGTGTGTGTGTGTGTGTGTAGGGGGGGAGTGGTAGAGAGCGAGAGAGAGGGAGAGAGAGAGAGAGAGAGAGAGAGAGAGAGAGAGAGAGAGAGAGAGAGAGAGAGAGAGAGAGAGAGAGAGAGAGAGAGAGAGAGAGAGAGAGAGAGACTGTGAACTCTGTGAACTGATGCGCCAGAGGCTCAAAGGGTTGCTGTGTGGACGTTACAAGGGAGACAGTATTGACAAAGGAAATAACATGTGCTTTCGTGTGCTCCCATGTGTGTGTAAGCACGTACAAATGTTGTGCATATGTGTGTGTGTGTGGGGGGGGGGGGGGTAGGTGTAGGTGTGCGTGTGCGTGTGTGTGTGTGTGTGGGAGAGGTGTGTGTGCCTTAATTGGTGTATATGTTGGTCTATAGGCAGCAGCTTGTCCCTGGTGACCCAGGTGTTAAAAGGCCACAGGCCTGAAAACAGTCCCATTTCACACAACATTAGTGCATACATGTGTGAATGTGTGTGTGTGTGTGTGTGTGTGCAGGGCCACTGCTAAGGTTTTGGAGGCCCTAAGCATACGCAAATGATCAGGAGGCCCCCCTCTTAATTAAATAGTAATAATAATAATAATAATAATAATAATAATAATAATAATAATAATAATAATAATAATAATAATAATAATAATAATAATAACACGTTTCTTAGTCAATCTCTATTTAGGGGGCCCCAATTTTGAGGGCAAAGTGGTTGAGGCCCTAAGCACTCTGCTTACTCTGCTTATGCCTGGCGGCGGCCCTGTGTGTGTGTGTGTGTGTGTGTGTGTGTGTGTGTGTGTGTGTGTGTGTGTGTGTGTGTGTGTGTGTGTGTGTGTGTGTGTGTGTGTGTGTGTGTGTGTGTGTGTGTGTGTGTGTGTGTGCGTGTGTGTGTGTGTGTACGCACATTTGTGTGTGTGTACGCGCATTTGTGTGTGCGCGCGTTTGTGTGTGTGTGTGTGCGCGCGTATGTGCAGGCGTGGAGGGGAGGGGTCTGTACTGTAGCTGTGCCGTGCATGTGGGAGGCTGCTATGGAGTGTGCCAGTATAATACATATGGTGTCAGTGTGTGTGTTACTGTGCACATCTGAAAATCTGTATACCTCTCAATGTGCCTATCTGTATGTGGGTAGATGACGTGACGTGTAAATTTTGCTGTCGCAGGCTCTTAAAATTAAGTAAATTCATGCTTTCAAAATTGTCAATGCTTTAAATGATTAAACTAATGTCGTTGTTGTGAAAAAGTAATGTGTAATAAATCCAGAGCTTAAATAAGTATACTTAATTTTGAGTCAAATGTCACATTTGTCCTATGGTGTGACTGAGGCAAGCCTGGTTCTCCATATTAAAACATTTTTAAATAAATAATCAAAGCTCAGTCATTTGTCTAAACAACCCTGGCATGTTTTTCAAGGTGTCTATTTTAGCAAGTGGCAATGCTTAATTTTTTTTCCTGTTTTTCTGAGACCGTATGGACTTATGAAACTTTGTCGCAGAAAATAATGTCCTGTGGTGTGACATCATTTTTTTGGTTAATTCTGTGGATAATTATCTATTGTTGAAGCTCCAGCGGTACATAAATTGTAACTTTAGACCCTTAAGAAGCCAATGGCAAGGGTGGATTTTAGATTTTTCTCTCAGAGTTCTTCAGTCAATCAATTATGTTTTGCTACCACAAGATGTATTAGTTTTGTAGTCCTTTGGTGTGACAGCCATAAAATACATTTTGACAATAGTGTATATTTTTCATATTTTTTTCTTATGTAGATGTATGAAAATGCATCTTACTAAAGGTGAAATTGTATTTCAGTTGGCAACGACATGGCTTTAAATTAACTCAAAAGCTCAAAAGTCCTATGGTGTGATGGTAAAAGTCCTATGGTGTGATGGTAAAAGTCACACCAAAGGACAAACAGGTCACACCAATGGACTAGATATTTGAGAAATAGCTTTTAAAACAACTGGTTGTACATATTTTTTTGTTTTGTTGTTTGACTAGATAAATATTGTGTATTCAAATTACTTATTCCTTTATTGGCCTTTGGAATTTATACTTTGATGCATTGTTGATGAATATTTGCTGTTGATTTTAGATACTGTCTAATGATATAAAATGTCATTAATGGTGCTTTGAAACCATAAAATATAACGGTAACAGTGAAGGAAAGATCAGTGAGAGAGTATATAGAGGAGTATAGATGAATAAAGTATGCTGTGGAGAGCTCAATATACAGCATAAATATGCTGTCCAGCTTGAGATACCAAACAGGCACTGGCCACTACACACTACAGGTTCAATGGTGTGACAGTCATAGCATACCTACAAACGTTTGATGGTCATGCCAAGGTCACCCTTCAGTATGAGTCTTATGAGCTCTGCAGGTTACATTCAATGACCGCATGGCTGTCATTAAGAGTTACGATAGGCTGATAATCGACGATTCAAAGACTTATAAGTGTAAAGTGTAGGTCCATATTGACTACAACATTATATTATGATCAAAAGACAAAATAATCATGTTGATATATTTGTTTCAGGCTCAGTTTTGCATTTCTGTCCTTTAGCGTGACATGAATGTCCTACGGTGTGACATGTTTTAAACGCTCAAATATTTGTTTGAGCTAAACAATATGTTTGATAAACACTGAATATTGCATTAGGGAAGAACAAATTATCTGTCCCTGAAAAGTTAGTATAAATTCGGACAATTTTGAACATTTAAAAGAAAGATATCCCTGTTTTTCCTCAAAGGTTTCTAATAATCTCACATCTAATGGGGAAAAAAATACTTAAATGGTAATTTCTCATTAAATTAAGACTTTAAAAAATTGCAATAAATATGAAGAGTGTAGCAATGTTCATAAAACTCCATCAAGCCATTTCTACATTACTTAATATATTTATTTCTTAACGTCACACCAAAGGACATATTTTCAGCAAATTGCTTTATCAACGTAAATAAATAATCAATGAATAGACCAACATTGTGACCACTTGGATTTTTTGAAAGATCAATTGCTGCACTACGTAGACATATACTTTTTCCCCTCATAAACAATGTTTTGTGAAAAAAATGTTTTTTGCTGCCTATCCGTCATCTACCCATGTGTCTCTGAATGTGTGTGCATGACTATGCGTGTGTGTGTGTGTGTGTGTGTGTGTGTGTGTGTGTGTGTGTGTGTGTGTGTGTGTGTGCGTGCGCGCACGTGCGTGCGTGCGTGCGTGCGTGTGTCACAGAAGGCTGCATCTGAGAATGACCAGACTCCAAGAGGTGGCCCTCTAGTCGGGACACACACACACACACACACACACACACACACACACACACACACACACACACACACACACACACACACACACACACACACACACACACACACACACACACAGACACACACACACACACACACACACACACACACACACACACACACACACACACACACACACACACACACACACACAAATACCTCGCCCGCACCCCCAATGGTGTCCATTTTGTAAAAGGGGGCCCCAGTCGGGTTGGCCAGCGGAAGGAACCCCTCATTTGGTTTGCACGGTAGCCACACACACATGTGTCTCTCATTTTGGTGCGGTGGTTGGGAGCGCTGGAGGGGCTGAGGGGGCTGCCTGTGCCCCCCCCCCCCCCCCCCCCAGGGCCAGCTGGGTAAAGTGGCCCTCTATGGGGCGAGACAGGGGTTGGGGGATAGGTGGACGGCACAGGGCTGGGGGATCGTGAGTAGCCAGTAACCAGACCAGGCTTGTCTTGCTGTTGGGTGAAGTGGGGCGCTGGTGGTGGGGTGGACAGAGCAGGATGGTCGGGTGTGGGTGGTGTGGGTGGTGGTTGGAGAGGAATGGAGGGTTTGAACTTCCAAAGGGTTGTGAGTGACCGAAAGCACGTCAGGCCTGCCTGGTCTTGCTAAAGTGGGCTGCCGCTGGGTGGACAGGCAGGAGTGGGCTGTGGGCTGTGGGCTGTGGGCTGTGGTGGGGGGTGGTTGGGGGTTATGGAGTGTTTGGACTCCCAGAGGATCGTGGGTATCCAAAGCAGACCTGACTTCCTGGTACCCTGCTGCTGTTTGGGCCCTCTGCAGTGCTCTGCTGTGCTGTGCTCTAACTGCAGTCCAGCCATGGATTGTGTTTCAGCCTCATTTGTCTACAGTTTTATCGGCACACACACGCACACGCACACGCACATGTGAACACATAAACGCACACACACGTGAACATCCAAGCACATGCGCGCAGAACACACACACACACACACACACACACACACACACACACACACACACACACACACACACACACACACACACACACACACACACACACACACACACACACACACACACACACACACACACACACACATACACACACACACACATACACACACACACACACACACACACACACACACACAAACACACACACACACATACACACACACACACATACACACACACACACACACACACACACAAAAGCACACACATACACACATTCTCACAGGCACATCTGTGCCAGTACAGTAGGCCTACAGGCTTTTGGAGGCAATCAACAGCTTGACCATACTGCACGGATCGTGTCCTTTCCTAATGCTTCATTTGTCCTCAATAGCTTTCCATCCTTCTTCCTTTATATGTCTGTGTGTGCGCTCGCGTGCGTGCCTGTGTCTCTCTCTGTCATTTCTGCCTTTCTATATCCCCTGCTCCAATTCTCCATCCTGTCTTATGTCTGTATTTAAATCTCTTCTTTTTGCTCTGTATTAGCTCCTTTCATTCTTTCTTTCTTTCTTTCTTTCTTGCTTTCTTGCTTTCCTTCTCTCTCTGCTGCCTCTTCTTCTTACTCCCCCTCCCTCTTCACTCGCTCTCCATCTCTCTCTCTTCTCCTCCCCCATCTCTCTTCTCTCTCTGATTTCCAGGCTGCTGCTGTAAGTGTTTGGCCACAGGTAGAGTTCAGAGGGCGTCTGCGCTACGCTGCCCCAGCTGTAGTGACCCATGGGGAGTGACAGATGACTACGCTAGCGGAGCGCAACGCAACACAACGCAACTCAGAGCAGTACAGCCGCTAGCCCGTGCTGCTGTGTTTAGCTTCACTCAAAGAGGGGGACAAAGGGGTCTGTTGTACTGGACCCAGGGGAAGAGGGGCCCCCAAAATTGGGTCCTCATTACATTGGACGTACAGTATTGGGGCCCTTTCAGAAGACTTTGTCTTGCGCCTGGTCAATGCTGCCAGCGGCCCTGGCTTTACTGTGCTTATGCTGTGGTGCGGTGTAGTGTAGTGTGGTGTGGTGTGGTGCGGTGCGGTGTAGTGTAGTGTAGTGTGGTGTGGTGTGGTGTGGTGTGGTGTGGTGTGGTGTGGTGTGGTGTGGTGTGGTGTGGTGTGGTGTGGTGTGGTGTGCCATGCTACACTACGTGCTCCCTCATGACAGCAACAGGAAAGGGCCAATTTGTGTGGCTGTTGTACAGTTGCACTCACACACATAATTGTGTTATCATAACAGGCTTGTGTCAACACGCAGCCGGGACTAATGCATACACATCATCATTGGGCCTCTCTCTCACAGACACACACACACACACACACACACGCGCACGCAGACACACACACACACACACACACACACACACACACACACACACACACACACACACACACACACACACACACACACACACACACGTGCGCGCACACACACACACACACACACACACACACACACACACACACACACACACACACACACACACACACACACACACACACACACACACACACACACACACACACACACACACACACACACACACACACACCGCTAGAGGCATGGAGGAAACAGCCATTAAGAGAAGTAAGGGATGGCAAAGCAGAAGTGTCACGCTCTGACTGCTAATTGCCGATGACTCACAAATGGCTGGGGTCGCTATGGTGACAAGAGGTCATTAATCGTTAGGGTCACCGTGGTAATGAGAGAGGTCATTCATCGTTCAGTCCCATTAGAAGTTCATGGTATGATTTTCACATCAGCTTTGTCTGTCTTCTGGCAGCCAATAAGACTGAGGTAGAGCCCTGCTTTATCTTTACACATGAAGCAATCATATAATGCGTTTTCGAAGCTACTTTCATATCAACACTAAATGATGCAAAACTAATGAAACGGAAATGTGTGAGAAATACAGTTAATGACATCAACAAATGCCTCTCATTCTTTGCTTTATTTCTCTTCTAAGTCTTTACTTAATGTCAGATTGGAGGAGAAGTCTTTTCGTTTGTGTTTGTGTACTCTTTTTATGCTATGCCCGAAGACCATGGACAGTGATGGAAACAAGTGTTTCCACTTCCTCATTATAATCCTTTCCATATGTTGGTGATCCACAATAAAGCCCATCAATCAATCAATCCATCAAGAGACACTGCTACATTCTGACAGAAGTGCAAACAGGCTCCCATGTCACACCTAAAATGTGATTATTTTCTTTCCATGGTGAAATGCAAGGAATGCGTTGCTTTGCTTTCTGGGTATTATGTCCACGAGGCGGACAGCTGTCTTCCACAATACTGGGCCCAGGTGCGTCTACTGTACCGAGCATAACCACAGATGGTTGGGGTAACATCTGAGGTAGCATGCAACAACTACTTTTATGTCTTGTGAATTTTATGACAATTTCTTGTTTCATCATGCTTAGGAAGACTTTTAAAAATTATTATTCATAACATCAGCAAATTGCCACCTGTGCCAAAGGAGAATACCAATGGTTGCTGAAATGCTTCTGAGGAAAGATGCAACAACTATGGATTATGAATGGATAACTAGCCTATTTATTGTTTTATGATGTTTAAGAAAACATACATTTTACAAGAATAACACTACCGATAACAAACTGGATTGCCAGTGGCTGCTACGGTAGCATTGAACAACTTCTGCAGTAGCATACAAAAACGAAACGTTACTACCTAAAAACATTTATTTATGACTTATATATATATATATATATAATATATTTAGTATATATATGCAATAGCCATTAGAAATGACTAATTGCCAACAATTACTCAGAGGTTTCAGTTTTCCATACTGAAACCACATCAAAACCACAACATAATTAACATTAAAACTACCGCTACTTTTCACCAATATTTTTCTTGGAATACTCCAGAGACCTAAGGCTGCTCTTACCAAAACAATCACATCTGGGCTCTATGCAGAGACACAATTTCTGAGGAATGTGATGTTTTTCTTGAAACCAAATCTGTTTTCATATTTTCTTGCATGTTATCTACGTTTACCTAAAACTCTAAAGAAAGAAAAATAGTGGTGGTAGCCTATATGTTTGACAAAATAAACATCCACATTTATGACCCATTGTTTATGGTTTCAGTAGCTATACCACACACAATATTCTGATTTACTATAAGGAAGATTAGTGTGTGTGTGTGTGTGTGTGTGTGTGTGTGTGTGTGTGTGTGTATTCCCCGTGTGAATATTCCATGAGGTAAGAATTCAGGTGTGTGTATCACTAACAAGTCTGTTGTCCTGTATTTCTTCCTGTACTCTGACCTCTATCCTGTCCTGTCGTGTGTGTGTGTGTGTGTGTGTGTGTGTGTGTGTGTGTGTGTGTGTGTGTGTGTGTGTGTGTGTGTGTGTGTGTGTGTGTGTGTGTGTGTGTGTGTGTGTGTGTGTGTGTGTGTGTGTGTGTGTGTGTGTGTGTGTGTGTGTGTGTGTGCGTGTGCGTGCGTTCGTGTGTACATGTGCGTGTGTGTGTGTGTATGTGTTTGTTTGTGTGTGCGCGTGCGTGCGTGTGTGCGTGTCTGCTTGCGTGTGTGAACACACGTTTAAGTGTCTGTTTTCAACGCCAATGTGAGTTGATTAATTACTGGCCATCAGGACCAAGCAGAAGAATGTGCGTGTGTGTGTGTGTGTGTGTGTGTGTGTGTGTGTGTGTGTGTGTGTGTGTGTGTGTGTGTGTGTGTGTGTGTGTGTGTGTGTGTGTGTGTGTGTGTGTGTGTGTGTGTGTGTGTGTGAGTGTGCTTTCAACACAGCTATTAGTTAATTAATCACTGACCACCAGGGCCAATTATGAGAATGTGAGTGATTGAAAGTTAGTGCCTGTATGTGAGTGTGCGTGCAATAGTGTGCCTGCGTGTGTGTGCACTTGTGTGCGTGCGGGCGCAACTGTGTGTGTGTGTGTGTGTGTGTGTGTGTGTGTGTGTGTGTGTGTGTGTGTGTGTGTGTGTGTGTGTGTGTATGTGATTTCAACACTGCTGTTGGCTGCTTCATCAATGCCATGGTGTGTGGGAGTGTGTCCTTCATCCTGTTGCCCTGGGACACAGCTGTCGCCAACAAACCTAATTTTAAACACACACACACACAGACACACACACACACACGCACGCACACACACACGCGCGCGCACACACACACACACGCGCGCACGCACACACATGCACACTCCTACCTCTACCTTATATCCTACACATACGTACATAAGCACACAAACACACAAACACGCTACTCACAATACAATACACACCGCACTGAACTTGCCATCCCCAAAATACACACCGATCAAAACAAACTCCCCGCGGAGAGACATCCAATATACACTGACAACAACCCCCCTCCCCCATATCCTATACATGCCACCCCTCAGATGCCATGCGCATATCTCTCTCCCTCCCTCTCTCTCTTTCTCTCTCTATCTCCTAACCTAACTCAACCTAACTGAGTCTCACGCGATCTAAGAATACCAGCTAAGTCAGAACTATGGTGAAACTCGTGTTGACCACTAATACAGAATGAGGACTTAATTTATGGTCTGTGTGAAAATGCAAAAACAGAGGCATTTACATTTAAAAGTTTGAGATATCATTTAATTCATGTAAATA
>NC_085880.1:21759518-21762018 GCF_034702125.1 Engraulis encrasicolus
GATGACTGTGCATCTCCTGTGTCCTGCAGAGTCGGTGTTGTATGAGTAAAACGAGGCCTTTAGGCAGCCTATGCATGGGTGAATTCCATGATCCACCAAACTCCCGTTCTCGAGCTGTGCTTGAGGCCTTGTGCTTCACAGACATCCCACCTCCGTGGAGAAAGCAATAAAGTTTTGCCACTGCCAGCGTAGGCACATCAACTTTTGGGGGACTTTTCCCCATTCAACAACCCAATTGCAAATAAGAAAATGACATTTGACTTGATTAGGCTTTCACAAGATATTGAATTAAACTTATATTGTCAATGTCATCACAAGGCCACAGTCACAAGGGAGCATGGGAGTTTGGATAATGGACTAATAAAGCAACAGACTAAAAGGGAGGGAGCATGTCCGTTAGTGCCTGTTGCCATTGGCAGACGTGGATACCATTAACCTCCGTTAGCCAGTCCACAGTCATCTCCCAGACAGGGGCGGACAAACTGGATCAAGAAAGTAAATGTCCTACCAGATTTTTGGCTGTGCAAAATCTGCAGGATCCTCTGCTTGAGCTCCCTGACACAGGTCATTTCACTAAATAGCTCATCAATCTGGGTGCGGTGATTGGGATCACTGAATTGGCTGAAGGAAATATGTGGCAGCGTTTTTACTTTACTGAACCTAAGATGTCATTTACTGAACCTAAGATGTCATGTCCGCCCCTGCTCACAGGGGGCTTTAGGGTGGGGGGCAAGAGGAGGTTGACTACATTCATGACTTGGCTGAAATAAGCTACATAATGGACTGTACACACCCCTTGCAGACACTAAGACAAGCAGACAGACAAGTAGAAACTATGAACACACAAAGTTTGTGTATACTCACAGATGATATGTTACGTAGACACACAGACACACAGACACACAGAGACAGACAGACAGACAGACAGACACAGACACAGACACAGACACAGACACAGACACAGACACAGACACAGACACAGACACAGACACACACACACACACACACACACACACACACACACACACACACACACACACACACACACACACACACACACACACACACACACACACACACACACACACACACACACACAGGAATCAATGCTTTCACAGTTTGAACATCTGGATATGTACAAATTCTCACACACACACGCACACACGCAGGCACACACACACACACACACACACACACACACACACACACACACACACACACACACACACACACACACACACACACACACACACACACACACACACACACACACACATTCACACTCGCAGACGCACGCACACATGCACACACTCACACACACACATACACATGCACGCTCGTACACACACACACAGCCACACACAATATAAAACTAAATATAAAACTTAAAATAACTCCTAAATATAACACTAAATATACACCATCTATAAAGCCACAACCACAAACATTAGTATGATGTCATGTCAGATACATATCACCACGCACACACACACACACACACACACACACACACACACACACACACACACACACACACACACACACACACACACACACACACACAAACCTTTCAGCTGCAAGAACATTTGCTGATCTTGGTGATTGTGATGAGGGCGTTGTAAAAGGGCAGCGGCCAACCAATCTCCACCCTTCCCCCGCGACACACACACACACACACACACACACACACACACACACACACACACACACACACTCACACACACACACACACACACACACACACACACACACACACACACACACACACACACACACACACACACACACACACACACACACACACACACACACACACCACCCTCATCCCAAACACACAACACAGCACTGCTTCCTCCCCCTTAGACAAATGGCAGAGGGCCGAAGGTTAAAACAACAGCTTTCTACAGCGTCCGGGCCAGTGATCGTGTGTGTGTATATGTGTGTGTGCGTGCGTGCGTGCGTACGTGCATGCGTGCATGCGTGCATGCGTGCATGCGAGTACGAGTACGAGTGCGAGTGTGAGTGTCGTTCTCGCACGCGTGCGTCAGGTCGTTTGTTGGCCTCCGCGCCACAATGCTAATTAGCGGGGTGGCCGGTCTGCACTGCACTTCCCCTCTCCAACCTCTTAACAGCCCAGAGGTGTGACGGGCCCCCTGGCATACAGCACTGCTATACCCCCTCCACACAACACACTCCACACCCAGCCTCAGACCCAGCCCAGCAGTGGTACTGATAAGGAGAAGGAGAAAGGTTTGATTTGTGCCCTTGTTTTTGCACAGGGGTTCTGGAAGAAAGGGTCACTGGCTGATAGACACACATAGACATATGCATTGACACACACTCACAAACACACACACACGCACACACACATGCACACACACACAGACACAGACACAGACACAGACACAGACACAGACACAGACACACACAGACACACAGACACACACACACACACACACACACACACACACACACACACACACACACACACACACACACA
>NC_085880.1:21767018-21772018 GCF_034702125.1 Engraulis encrasicolus
GCTTAGCCCTTAACCCTGCAAGAGGAGGGTCAGCCAGACGCCCAATCAAGTGTTTATGTTTGGGCCCCCTACTAAACAGGAACTCCAAATAAACAGGCATCCAATGAGGGATGGTGTGCCACTAGCAGGCCAAACAGAGAGAGAGAGAGAGAGAGAGAGAGAGAGAGAGAGAGAGAGAGAGAGAGAGAGAGAGAGAGAGAGAGAGAGAGAGAGAGAGAGAGAGAGAGGGTGGATGGTGGAGAGAAAAGGAGAAAAAAACATCAGCGGATCGAGTTTCCGCGAGAATCGTGAAGTCTGTAATCGAGGCAAGCAGACCCTCGGGCAAGATCGCATCCAAGCTCACCAGCGAGAGCGAGCTCAGCTCAGCTCAACAGCCAGACTGGACCAAAAAAATAATCGCAACCTAAGGCGCAAAGCACTTCCTGCCTGCAGCATTCTCACTTATTCCTCCTGTGTCGCGCTGTCCCTGTTGTTCCATATCGATGCGAGTACGATTGTTGTAATTCAACTTTATTTTAACACCACGTCAAACTCAATGGGCTCCTTCTCTGTGGAGATTTATAGGCAGCTGTAACTTGTCAGAGCACATCGGTTCATTGCACCGTGAAAGCTCACAGCACAAACACACACACAGAATTCTACTACACCGGTGCAGTGTTAAGGGTAGCGGAGATAGCGGTTTTAAAACCAATTGTAGATGATTTGGCTATTAAGAGTCGATCACAAAGTACCACCCTGTTTAGTTTTTATGCTAAGAATGATTTAATAAATGAATAACTGTGGTATCGGTAGATGTTTGGCTTGAAAATATAAACCAAATTGTGACAAGACAACGTCCTTGCCGTTTCAGTGTGTGTCAGTTTAAAAATTGAACCTAAAGGGAAATATCATGACTGCCAGGCGTGCGAGGGGGTCGGCTTGTAAATTGTCCTCGAGGTGCGTGCCGGGCCTGGTGCTGCTTAGTTAGTAACTGTTGCCGTGCGCCGCGAGAACATTTCGCTACAAGACCCCCCCCATCCCATCCCATCATCTCCGTTACATCCCAGAATACTCTTCAAGAGGAGGGTGATCCTACACCACATCCCCAGACCTACTGAAGGCGTCACGCTGCTGAGGAACTTCAGTAAGAAAGGTATCCCTCTCACCAAAAACTCACCACGCGAGAACAACACTAGTCGCCACCAGTACTCCTGTACCCCACCACATCCCCAGACTTAGGAGCCAGTCACCCTGATGAGGAACTGCAGGAGGGAGTCTACGATATCCCTCTCACCGACAACTCACCACACAAGACCAACGCTACTGGCCAACAGCACTCATGTCCAACCCCAGCACCGCACACCACCATAATAAAAAGAAACTTGTCCGGCTTTCAATATGTCTGAGAGGGGCTTAAGGTACGGGTGTCCCGGTCAGAGTTGAGGTATTTAGCGGAGACAAAACAGCACGGCTCAGACCTGCGTCATGCGGCTGACGGTAGAGACTATGTCTGACAGCTACAGTCGGTGGTTGACACACAGTCAATTCTGCATAACTCAACACTTGGTGAGTAGGACCACCTAGAAGTGTAGAATTTGACTCTCCGTGTTGAATTAACACTGTAAACATTACAGTGCAGTAGGGTACGTTACAACTGTGCCCTCAAAGTGTGCAGAACAAACTTTTGGCCAAATCCAATCTATTCATACCATAACGATGATTATAGATAACTAACAATACATAAAAAATAAGATACTGTACTGTATATTGCGGTATAAACACAGAAACCACTTGTGCTTGATGACAATAAGTTAAACTGAACCTCGCCTAGCCGGTACTGAGATGTTTGGATCTTCCATGAAAAGAGATCAAAGGTATGAAGAGAGACTATTCTACATAGGAATGTCCTTCAATTTTTCTTTTATGTTAATTTATATCCCATCACACTGGCCATACTTAAAGCAAAAACATTCCTGTGATTCTTGATTCTTGTGTGTGTGTGTGTGTGTGTGTGTGTGTGTGTGTGTGTGTGTGTGTGTGTGTGTGTGTGTGTGTGTGTGTGTGTGTGTGTGTGTGTGTGTGTGTGTGTGTGTGTGTGTGTGTGTGTGTGTGTGTGTGTGTGCATGTGTGTGCATGTGTGTGCATGTGTGTGTGTGTGTGTGTGTGTGTGTGTGTGTGTGTGTGTGTGTGTGTGTGTGTGTGTGTGTGTGTGTGTGTGTGTGTGTGTGTGTGTGTGTGTGTGTGTGAGTCCAGATGTTCTTCCTGTCCAGACGTCCCTGCTGAGATGTTGCACTTGTATCCCTTTCTCTCTGGGGCCAACTACACGCTCCAGCAACCCTCCCCTCTGCCCCTCTTCCCCTCTTCCCTTCTTTTCCCTCTGCTTCTCATCTTTCTCTCCATCGCATCTCTCCTCTTCTTTCGCTCAATTCTTCCCTCGCTCGCTGTCCTCCTCCACTTAGCGGTCACCCTATACCTCACAGTTCCCTCAAAGACACACACACACAACGCGCACACGCATGCATGCACGCGCACACACAGGACATACGTACGTACACATGCACAGACATACAGTGCATGTATGCATACACACACCTACATGTGCACGTCCATGCATACATGCATACGCAAGCGCACACGCACACACATACTGTGCACACACACACACACACATACTCACACACACACACACACACACACACACATACTCACACACACACAATATCCATATCTTCTTGACCTCTCATCATTCTGAACCTTGGGCCTACTCCTCTCTCTCTCTCTCTCTCTCTCTCTCTCTCTCTCTCTCTCTCTCTCTCTCTCTCTCTCTCATCCTCGATCCACTTTGCGCTCTCATCTTGACACCAGGCAGCCTACATGCTTGACCAAGCACATCGCTCAGCAGTTGGTCGGCATGCCAACAGCGGTCATGGATACAGCTGGTGCGGTGTGGTGGAGGCGCAGCAAGGAGGAGGAGGAGAGAGAGAAGGAGAGGGACAAGGAGGAAGAAAAGGAAGAAGAAAAGACATAGGAAGTGAAAGAGCATTCC
The DNA here is from genome assembly GCF_034702125.1 of Engraulis encrasicolus. NCBI lineage: Eukaryota > Metazoa > Chordata > Actinopteri > Clupeiformes > Engraulidae > Engraulis > Engraulis encrasicolus. The sequence goes on from NC_085880.1 coordinate 21,770,044, forward strand.
TGAGGAGAAGGAGGAGGAGGAGGAGGAGAAAGAGGAGGATGAGGAAGATAAGAACTAAGACAGCATTCCAGAACAGTTGTTGCACCAGGCCCTCACACTCCAGGTCAGACTTCCAAAGGGATTTCCACCCCTCTGCTCTGCCTCTCATCCTCATCCTCACCCCCCTCCCTCTTCCACTTGCAGAGGTGCACCTTCTGTCATGCATGTGTCCCTGCACCACACCTCTCCTTTCACTGTCTCCTCTCCAATCTTGAGTAAATACCTGTAGCATTAAATACCATTGCTTCAGGAAGATGTGGAAAAATACCAGCACATTGCGTACAATAGAAGGTATATGACAGCTGGTTTATCATTGGAAGGTGAGTTCTTCTCTACACACAGTGATGCAAATTATCTTACTTCATTCTATGGCTACAAATAAAGTACTGGAGGAAGCTAGCTTCACTAATAAAGTGTGTGTGTGTGTGTGTGTGTGTGTGGGGGGGGTCAACTTTATTTAGACAGGACAGTGAAGAGTGGGACAAGAAATGAGTGGGAGAGAGAGACGAGGGAGGATCAGGAAGTGACCCGGGTCGGGGATCGAACCCGGGCCGCCCATATAGCAGTCTAGTGCCCAGCCAACTAAGCCACGCCTGGGCCACTGCTTTGTTTTTATGCAAAATGTACTTTGGTTGTTGTGAGGTTTAGTAGTAAACTGTAGTAGCTGCACCATATGCTTATATGAGAAGCATAGACTGAGAGAACACATTGTGGAGCCTTGCTACATAAGTATGAGGTAATGGGGCACTACTTCATGTAAAATCGTCAAAAACCGTTATCAGCTTTCACAAGCTGTTAGACCTGTCCACTGAACTGAACGGATAACGCTGACATAGCTCATTAGTAATATAACTCTGGGTTTGAAGAAAATCACAGAACGCTGAGAGATATGGCACATAACTGACCCATTTCTAAATCCAAAGCCACCATAAGTGGATGTGTGCATGGAGGGTATTTCTGCTATTACAGAGTAAATTGTGTGTTGTTTATGAGGGCGCCCTTTGACATGAAAGAGCTGGATATCTGGAAAAATAAACATGAAATACACACACACGGACAGGTGTGGGAGTTCACACACACACACACACACACACACACACACACACACACACACACACACACACACACACACACACACACACACACACACACACACACACACACACACACACACACACACACACACACACACACACACACACACACACACACACACACAAACCCTCACATGCATCATGCACACAATCAAGCACGCATCACACATCCCTGTACACACGCACACACTTGAACAGCAGTTAATACGAAACAGACTTTGGAACAGGCCTCGTTTGCCTTTTTGCCTTTTTTTTAATCTGCTGATGACAACATATGGACTTTTGTGTGTGCATTCGACACTGCCAACTGAGCGTGTCTTTCAGCTTTGGAGCCACTATCACCCCCACTATCACCACATATCTTTCGCTATCAGCTGGCCTATCACCACCCACACGTGTGAGCGAGTGTGTGTGTTTGTGTTGTACCGTATGCCTGTTTATTTTTTATTGCAGTAAGCAACAACTTCGTAATGACCCTGTGTGTTTATCTATAAAGCAATTATGAAGCACTTTCAATCTCACAGTGTTTGTGAGAGAGGCGTGTGTGTGTGTGCGTGTGTGTGTGTGTGTGTGTGTGTGTGTGTGTGTGTGTGTGTGTGTGTGTGTGTGTGTGTGTGTGTGTGTGTGTGTGTGTGTGTGTGTGTGTGTGTGTGTGTGTCTATGCGTGTGTGTGTGTGTATATGCGTGTGTGTGCGTGCGTGCGCGCGTGTGTACAGTATGTGTGTGTGTGCGTGTGAATGCACGCGTACGCTCATGGCACATCCATATATGTGTGTCGTCTCCGTGCATGTGCTTGTGTAATTTTTCAGGAAGTGATCTTTCACCTAGACACTCTCCTTAAT
>NC_085880.1:21794518-21799518 GCF_034702125.1 Engraulis encrasicolus
ACTGTACGCCTCTGCAGACATCTCTCTTGCGCTCGCTTTCTATAAACAAGTCTCTGTCTCTGATTCTCTTTCTGTCTCTCTCTCTCTCTTTCTCCTTCAGTCTAAACTACTACATGTTACCAGGCTGCCTCATCGTCTCTACTCTTCTCGTATTATTATTTCTTTCAGAAGTTCTAGTTTGTATCTCATTCTTCTCCATTTGTTTTTCTCTTGTGCCTTTCATCATACATTACGTCCGCATTTCTCTTTTCCGCTCCTTTTCTGCCTCTCCATGTCTCCCTCTATATCTCACTAAGCAGCCTTCTCTCTTGCTCCGTCGGGCACACTTGACCCCTCTCACCTCCTGTGCCAGTGGCACCATCTCCACCACCCTTTCTTCTCTCCTCCCTGCCTCCACCATCCCCCCCCCTTCTCTCCCTCCCTCTTTTCCCTCTCTACCCCCCTCTCTCCTACTCGCTTCCTCTCACACCTTTTCTCCGACATCCGGTATAGGAGCTGAAGGAGAGTGGAGAGAGGGCCAACTGGGGGGGGGGTTTCATGAGGTGGGGGTTGGGTAGATAGAGCTGGGCAGGCAAGCAGAGCAGGCTTGTGCTGTGCTGTACTGTGTGGTGCTGTGCTATGCCCAGGGATGCCGACAAGGGGGGGACAAAGGGGTCAGTTGTCCTGGGCCCTGGGAGATAGGGGTCCCATAATTGGGTCCGTATTACATTGAATGCATTGGGTGGGTGGGAGGGGGCCTTTCAAATGACTTTGTCCTGGGCCCAGCCAAAACTGTCAACGTCCCTGGCTGTGCCTATGAGTGTCCGTGCCTGTCCCTGTAAGGCTCTTCCCTGGCAGCTGCAGCGCGTGTAAGCTAATCGCGGGGGCCAGAAAGAGGATCCCCCGCGCTGTCCCCCATCCCCTCTTCCTGTCAGCGAGCACGTCAAGGTGAACTTGGGGGGCTCCTTAAATAACCGGCACCGCCGACCTCTGCTCTGCTCACCCCCCTCGGCCCTCGGAACACCCCTCCACCCCCCCATCCAACCCATTTCTACCCCAACCAAACCCCTACTCACTACAATACCCTCATATAACTAGCCCCAGTACACTCACTCATTCACCCCATCCACACAATGCACCTCCAACTACCATCAACTCATCCATGCACCCAGTACCACAACCCATTCAACTACCAACCCTCAACTACCCTCCGCCACCCATTCACCCATCCACCCATCCACCCTGTTACTACCCTCTGGCCCCTCCAAACTACCCCCACCCAGTCACCCCGCCATGCACCTCCTGGGGTGACTCTCCTGTTTACAAGGAGCCGAGGACGCTTTTAAACCAGCATGGGCTCTCAGTCAAAGTCAGGGTGGGACTGACGGCTGGCCGGGCTGGGACAGTCTGTGCGACCTTTTTAAGGGACGAAAGCAAAGGAAAGAGGAGGAATAGACTCTGGACTGGAATGGAGTGTCCCCGTGTCACAGGATGGATTAGAAGCTGTGTCTCTTTTTGCACTTTTCCTGTACTGTATCTATTCAGCCATTCATCTACCCATTTTCTTTCTATTCTATTGAACTCCTTTCTCTTTTGACTTTGGCTACTCTCATTCTCTCACAAGCTACCCGCCACCCGCTCTGTTTCTGTCTCTGTCTCTGTCTCTGTCTCTGTCTCTCTCTCTCTCTCTCTCTCTCTCTCTCTCTCTCTCTCTCTCTCTCTCTCTCTCTCTCTCTCTCTCTCTGTCTATCTCGTTCTCTCTGTCTCTCTCTCTATCTCTGTCTCTCTCTCTCTCTCTCTCTCTCTCTCTCTGTCTCTCTCTCTCTCTCCCTCTCTCTCTCTCTCTTCCCCCCTATCTGTTCCCTGCTTCCCTTTGATCTATCCTCCTGAGTGGAGTCTGTCTGTCAGTGTGTTTGGTGGAGAGGCGTTCTCCGAGTGCCCCGCATGCCTCATGCCCGCCGCGCCTGGTGCCAGGCTGACGTGAGAGTGGGGCCAGGGGAGAGAGGGCTGTGGGGCTAACAGGGGGGGGGCATCATCTTATGCCATAAAGACAGATGAACAGACACAGACACAGTTGCAGAGTGGCATCTTTTGCCATAATCAGGGAAGCTGAAGGTGGGGGGCAAAGGGGTCAGCTGTCCAGTTGCCCAGGGAGAGGTGGCGCCCAGAATTCGGCTTTCATTGCATTGTATGTATTGGATGGGGGTCCCTTTCAGATTACTTTGCCCTAGGCCCAGCAAAAGCTGTCAGCGGCCCTGGCCATCAAGACAGATGAACAGACACATATACAGTTACAGGGTGGCATCTTATGCCATCATAACAGATGAACAGATACAGCTAGATACAGACAGAGAGACAGGAGATACATTGACAGCTGGTATGGCATTGCACACTACAGAGTCAGAAGTCTGCACACTGAAAATCCTTTTTTGCTTTTTATTATTTCATGGCTGGATTACGTTTCGACCTCAACAGTCTTCATCAGATCAAAAACAAAAAAAATTGTCCTGCACCTTTTCCTGGGATGTGCACAATCTACTCCTTCAACTGAATGACACACTACAGAGACAGGTATCCAAACCGAAAAGGCAAAGACATGCTGGCGTGAGAGTAGGGTAGGGGAGTAGTGGGAGTAGTGTAAGGCTAACAGGGGGCGTCATCTTATGACAGACGAACAGACACAGATAAAGACAGAAAGGCAAGGAGATCCAACGACAGCTGGCATGGCATGGTACGGCATGTCATGTCATGGCACACCACAGACCAACGCCACACAGACCGACGAACAGGCATACAGCTAGATTAAGACAAGGAGATACGCCAACAGCTGGCATGGCATGGCACTGACTGTACATAGAGAGGCAGGTATCCAAAACAGAAAGGCAGACAGCGACAACAAGACAAGGAGCCAGAGAAACAGGTGGCAAGGCATCACTGGACGTCACAGATAGAAAGAGAAAGACGGTCACAGACGAATAGACAGAGATACAGACATCTGCAGACAGACAGACAGACAGACAGACAGGGACCTGGACAAGACAGACAGACACCAGCACACAGCTGCAGTGGCACGACATGGCACACCGTAACAGAATGTGACACAGTGCCCGAATGGAGGACCTCACCACAAGGCCTCCATCGTGCCACCGCACCCAGACATCCCAAGTTCCAAAAACTAATTTCAAGGAGATCCTTATCTACCCTCGACAACCCCGACAAACAAAACAACATTAGTGTTTAAAACTTTCTATGTTCATGTCCTTTCTATCGTCCAGTCTGCATAGAACACCTGCCTACTATTTTTCCAGCGACTTTTGCAGGGCGTCCTACAACGAAGTGTGCTTGCGCAATCTACTTGAAGTATTCCACGCATGCCACACGAGTCATTATCTTTCTCTGTTCATTGTCAATTGAAACAAAATGCTAACTTGCATAGTCTAAAATCATTTTATCTGACTCGCGGGCATCGAGGAGTCACGATCAATATCATGGAGACTCCCCGAACCTCAGGGAGATTTGGGATGTCTGTGCACCACAAGTCTGCATGCTGCTATATTGCAATCATGCAACCATGGACATCACTGCAATTTCTGGGGACATGACATTCGCCATTTCAAAAGAGAAAGTTTTGTTATCGCCTTTCCAAACACAAATGCTAAGCTATATGTTATGGAGATCGGAAATATATTCAGACATTGCATGCGGCCAAATTTCAAATCTGAATGTATTTATATATGTATTTAGGGCAGTCATGGGTGAGCGGTTAGGGCATCAGACTTGCATCCCAGAGGTTGCCGGTTCGACTCCCGATCCGCCAGGTTGGTGGGGGGAGTAATCAACCAGTGCTCTCCCCCATCCTCCTCCATGACTGAGGTACCCTGAGCATGGTACCGTCCCACCGCACTGCTCCCCATGGGGCGCCACTGAGGGCTGCCCCCTTGCACGGGTGAGGCATAAATGCAATTTCGTTGTGTGCAGTGTGCAGTGTTCACTTGTGTGCTGTGGAGTGCTGTGTCACAATGACAATGGGAGTTGGAGTTTCCCAATGGGCTTTCACTTTCACTATTTAATCCCTTAGCTCAGAGGTTATGTCATAACCTTACTATCACCAAATTGTAATGGCTATGTCTTAATGTTCTGTTACGTTAGGCTCTTGGTGCTGTTGTAGCAATGTTGTTATGATGTAGTTGAGCATATTTAGCAAATAGTGAATAGGCCTGCTGGCGACCCCATCTGCAATAAAAGGCTACCTCAAATTCAACTCAACCAGTGGGTGCAGGAAGAACACAGCAAAAGCAGTACCGAAAATAGTGGAGCACTGCTGCCTCTCCCCTCTCTGCCCTGAATGGCATGACTGCAGGCCTGTGTGCATACAGCAGCTACCTGGCCTTCAGCCTTTGTGTTTGTGCACTTTCAAGGGGCACCCCACTGTGGGAGGGGGCATGCATATGAGGGGGTGTCTCCTGCCCTTTGCTACTGTGTGTGTGTGTGTGTGCGCGTGTGTGCGTGCGTGTGTGCTTACATGCATGTGGGCAAGTGGACGAGCGTACGAGCGTACGAGCGTACGTGTGTGCGTGCGTGCGTGCGTGCGTGTGTTGGTGAAGGCGTGGGCCTCAGTGTGTCAATGTGCCTGTGAAGTGTTGCAGTGTAAAGGGGACAGATGACAGAATCTGGCACGAGATCAAAGAGAAGAGCAAGAGGCCCTGCTAAAGAGTTTGGTAGAGATACAGTAGACTGACAAAGTGTAAAACGCCTAAAAGTGTATGAGTACCCAGATACTGTACATCTGAATGGCATAAGCAGTACTTTTATTTGCTCACTAATTTCTCAGGCCAACTTTGGTCTGCTAAAATGCTCATCGACCGGCTAGTGTTGCCAATGTCCAAATTGCACTTCTTGGCTGGCTGTAGGAGTATCAGGCTGGTATGGGTCAAAGACGTGCAAAATGAAATTGTCCTTCAGTGTAACGGATACCTTCTGCTGACTGTAACTGTAAAAAACATGACTCTTTTTATTTATTT
>NC_085880.1:21807018-21817018 GCF_034702125.1 Engraulis encrasicolus
TATAGATGTATGACGTTCATTTTGCCTTCAGATTATATTAAATACTCAAGTTTTTTTGTTTCAGACATGTAAAAGTTCGTTCTCTTTTACCTGACATGTTTCAACGGTGACAATTCCGTCTTCATCAGAGCTTAACCATATATGATTACTTTGTATATGATTATGTTGAATGAAATGTTCACCTCTTTAGGGCATAGGTAGCGCACTCCATATACTTTGAGAGTAACATTGCTTTGTAGCCTTGATATGCTTTTGTAGTGTGCATTGAGGCATCTCAGTGAAGACAATGAAAGGATGCTGAATGCTGAATGTGACCTCCATCTACCCTTTTAGATTGTTTTTGTCTTAGAATGTGTACTAGGAAACTAACACACCAGATTAAAATCTTTAAAATCCAATCAAACAAACTTTGAGTGAACTGATATTAAACTGATATTAAACTTGGGAAAGAAAACGAAAATATGTTCTTTCCATAGGAGACGAGAAGCAAAACATACCAAGTGAAACAAGGCATACAGCAACAACGTAGAGTGTCACTGTAAACTCTAACTCTGTGTCCTAAATGCAGTTTGAAATGGGACACTCTGCGGTCGAAGACCAAACATTTGGTCATAAAACACACACACACACACACACACACACACACACACACACACACACACACACACACACACACACACACACACATACACACACACACACACACACACACACACACACACACACACACACACACACACACACACACACACACACACACACACACACACACACACACACACACACACACACACACACACACACACACACACTCATGCAAACACACACCGTGTGGGAGAATGCATAGCCAGTGCCTCCCACAGAGGAATAAGGGTGTTGGGGTGGGGTGGAGGGGGGGATGTTGGGGATGGCGTCCCAAGAAGAAGAGAGCTGAAGTAATGAGTGTCTTCACAACACAACGCGGCCCTGGACTCTCTCTCTCTCTCCCTCACTCTCTCTCTCTCTCTCTCTCTCTCTCTCTCTCTCTCTCTCTCTCTCTCTCTGTATCTCTCTCTCTCTGTATCTCTCTCTCTCTCTCTCTCTCTCTCTCTCTCTGTCTCACACACACACTAACACATGGCCACCGACAACCTCACAAGCCAATTAACACAGGGGTGTGCACGTCACCCTCTTTCTTTCCTCTGAGACACACACACACACACACACACACACACACACACACACACACACACACACACACACACACACACACACACACACACACACACACACACACACACACACACACACACACACACACAGACACACAGACACACACACACACACACTCACCAACCATCTCTTCAAAGCGTAATTACATAATGACCGACACCTGGGAATAGGAGTTTGTGTGTGTGTGCGCACATGTGTGTGTGTGTGTGTGTGTGTGTGTGTGTGTGTGTGTGTGTGTGTGTGTGTGTGTGTGTGTGTGTGTGTGTGTGTGTGTGTGTGTGTGTGTGTGTGTGTGTGTGTGTGTGCCTGTGTGCGTGCGTGCGTGTGTGTGTGTGTGTGTGTGTGTGTGTGTGTGTGTGTGTGTGTGTGTGGAGAGGGGACAAGGGAAACAGGTGGGCTCAGTAGCTGTGGGGCAGAAAGGCCCTTTTAAAGCACAAGTTGTTCCCTGTCAGACAAACGTGTGGAGCTGCCATGTTGAATTGCTTACTCAGTCTTACACAACACAGACATGACAGAAACATACGTATAAGCCTGCCCTGGCCTCTGGCCCTCTAAACCAAGCTAAACATAGCAATATAGTATCGCAAAAACATATAAACAAACAACAAGCGAGCAATAATCTGTACCAAAGATATAGCACGTTTATTCCCCTAATAGAGACCACAGCATTCCAATATATCTACTCATCCTCACAGGGTAGGAGATAATATGTGCATTTACACCCACTTTGCAACCATAAACATACAGTACCCTAAGTACAATCCTTGCCAAGAACCATAAAGTTGCAATTACTGCTTACGTGCGGTTAAGGAAAATACTATATGGATTTAATGCATGAACTCATGTCTGTGTGGTCTACACAGAATATACAGTGTTTTGAGGATGTTACTTTTGGCTGCAGGCAAGGATATGTAGGTAACCGTGGGTGAGGATAATCTCAGATTATCCACATTATCTACATAATCCATGTTATCTATATAATCAGATTACATGTACAAAAGACTGCCTGACAGGGGCTAAAGGCGTCTCCTTTTGTTAGACGACAGCGCAAAGCTCACTCGATAAAACCTGTCTTCTTAATTAGCACGCTTCAAATGCCTCGTTTACTGCGCATTTCAAAGGAGTCATTTACTGTAATCATTTGCAACGAGTCATTATTTGTACTGTATGAAATGAGTCACATCAGTCATCACACTATTTACAGTAGATTTAATCATATAGTCTACTGTATATATATGAATATCTACGTATCTGTGTAGCTACACTGGAGAGCCTGTGTATCTACGTATATCAGATATCCATCTGAAAGTTTCCATTGGATTTCTAGAGGTACCCACAACTACTTTTCACAAATAATCCCTTTGCAGTCATTCCAGGGCTCTGCCCCCTTTCACAAACCCAATGACAAGCTATTGCATAAGATGAAGCACGCTGTCAACATTCTTTTCTCAAAACTTACATAACTTTAAGAGAAACACGCTAATTTGACGGCCTTTCACCCCGCGACATTCCCCCTCGTCCCCTGCACAGTAAATAATAATAAACGTTCTCTTCCTCCATCTCTCGGTCAGAGCGGCTGAGTGACTGTTGCGTGTGTAGTGTCACGGATGTAGCTAGTTATCCCCGGGTACTGCTCTCGGCGGCCCCGTGCCCAGATATGCCCGGACGATGCCACCTTGTCGTCCTGGCTTGCATCATAACCCACAACGACGCGGCCCTGGCTGCCAGCAACTGCCAGCCGGGACCAAAATACATCCTGCACCTGTCACCATGACGATGCCTGGCAGAGGGCACAAGTGCAGTGCAGTGCAGGGACGGGGAGAGAGAGAGAGAGAGAGAGAGAGAGAGAGAGAGAGAGAGAGAGAGAGAGAGAGAGAGAGAGAGAGAGAGAGAGAGAGAGAGAGAGAGAGAGAGAGAGAGAGAGAGAAAGAGAGAGCTGGGACTTTGTGTGTGTGTGGGTGAATGACAGAAAGACCATGAGAGAAAGAGAAAGAGAACGAGAAAAAGGAAGGCAAATCTAGAGAGGGAGTGATGAAACACCAGGCAGAGAGAAAGAGAGAGACAGAGTGAGAGAGAGAGAGAGAGAGAGAGAGAGAGAGAGAGAGAGAGAGAGAGAGAGAGAGAGAGAGAGAGAGAGAGAGAGAGAGAGAGAGAGAGAGAGAGAGAGAGGGAGAGAGGGAGAGAGATAGGGAAACAGAGAGAGAAGAGTATTCATGTGTATGTGTGTGCGTGAGGGAAAGAATAACTTTGTATTGTTACAGGCACAGTCATATATCTGTTTGGTCTGACTGAAGATTAAAATACTGAACTGGAAGATTTAAATAAAACATACCTCTGCCCGATATACATCATTTGTACCTCCCCTGAATATTCAGTATGTCCTTCAATAGACTCCAGGTTGTTATTGTGTGGCAATATTATCCCATGATATGCACGTACGCAGTCGTTAATATTATCCGCTTCACTTTTTCACACAGTAGCATAGCGTGTTATCAGTCAAACATGGCCCCCTTTTAAAGATAACAATCTGGCTGATCTGTGTGAGACTTTGACGGTTTTCCGTCTTTGCTGTTTATGTTTATAAACTTTTATCAGTTCACCGGCTCATCTGAAAAGGCCTTATGAACCGTACAGAATCTCTTTACGTGTTCATCGTCACTGTTTTAAGTCTATAGAGTTTATCAGTTAAGCGGCTCATCACATAAAGTTTATCAGTCGACCGGTTCACTTGAAAGGCTTTTTTTTTATAAACAGTGCCGAATCTCTATCGTGCCATCTTCACTGTTTAAGGGAGAGTTTATCAGTTAAACGGCTCATCTCAAAGGCTTTTAATCACCTCTGCGCAGTATAGTATCTCCGCCAGCTGTGCCGTAATGGTGGTCTGGTGGCTCGTAATCAAACACCTTTCGCTGTGAACCAGCCAGCCAGCTGTCATTCACCCAATCAGAGCGGAGCGTCACTGTGTATCTCTGCAGCGCTCGCTGTCACGGTGGCGCCAGTTTGTGTTAGTGTAGTTGTGCCCATGTACAAAAAAAGCCTCTCGTGTGTTAGATAATACAGCCCACACACACACACACACACACACACAACTCACACAGCACAGCACAACACAACACAACACAGTGGCGGCCCTGAACGGGACAGGTGAAATGGTTATGTACACTTTACATGTGTATACAGGTGTAGGCAAATGTGTGAACAGATGTGCGATACCTTCAGATGTGTACTCGGATATGAGGTACGTGTGGTACGTGCAAAAGTGTGTGTGTGTGATTTTATTGTGGTGTGTGTGTGTGTGTGTGTGTGTGTGTGTGTGTGTGTGTGTGTGTGTGTGTGTGTGTGTGTGTGTGTGTGTGTGTGTGTGTGTGTGTGTGTGTGTGTGTGTGTGTGTGTGCGTGTGTGTGTACAGCATGTGTGTATGCCCGCTTACCTGGTGGGCAGAGGCAGCTGTGCGAGACGTCCCTGGTCTGGCGTGTCTTGGGCAGACGAGCAGCGAGCTTCTGTATGGACCAAACATACAGACACAGGAATTAGTGCACCCCCAGACCTTCTTCAGCAATTATATTGATCAGCCATTCAAAGGGACAGAGATACAGAACAAGCAAGCAGGGCATTTGCCCCTGGGCCCAGGGCCTCCCGCATTGGTGGCAGGACCCCTATTATGAGCTTGGCAGGCAGTAGGGGGGCCCTATCAGTGCTTTGACCCAGGGCCCTGGGTGCAACTACTCTGCCACTGGCTATTCGCCAGATTTAGTCCTTTTGGACGGATACACTGTAGAATTAGGATCGGTGACTGTATGAAGGTCATAAAGGTTCCACAGTGCTCCCATAGACGTTGTCCAAATGGTCTAGTAGTCCAGTTAGTCCTATTGCTAATAGTCCTATTGCTGAACAAATATGCCAATCCCGCACTCAAGTCTGGATCAAGTATGTTTAACTGATAGGCCTACACTGATACACTGTGTGTGTCCTGTCCTCTGAGTGATTCTTCAACATCTAGCCTTTTATTGGTGTCCCTGGCCGTGCAAATACTCCAGCCTGTTAACCGGAGTGTTGAAATGGCAAAATCAAGATGTTCTACAGCTGTAATCCATTTATTAAGCAGCACATCTGGTAGGAAATGTACTAGGCCTTGCGGTTGGTCTCTGAAACATCATGTGTCATATTGCTCACTCAACTACTTTGGAATTTTCATCAGTGTCTATTGTGGGGCAGAACAGACATGGCATACACTTGTGCTTTTCAAATGCTGTCCTTCAGCTTTCTAGGTTTTAGAGCGAGGAGTCCACCCTAATTTTTGTGCTTTATTCCATGGCGGAATTACATTTCAACCATTCAGGTCTTCTTCAGATTCTCTACTCAAATTCAATGTTTAAAACTAAACACTTCATGGAATAAAAACGCACAAAAAAGAATATGCAGACTCCTCACTCTGAAACCTGTGTCCAGCCTTTGGCCCGGTTGCACAAAACACCTTAAATTAAGTATTTCACTTAGGGGACTCAGACCTTAAGGGAAATACTTAACTTAAGGTGTTTTGTGCAACCGGGCCTTAAAATTTCCCCTAAGTTTTCCTTAAGGGTTTCCCCTTAAATATTTAAGATTTTCCCTTAAAGTTAAGAAATCCCTTAAAGTTCGTTAAAATCGTTGCACAAAAGACCTTAACAACCAAGTTAAGGGAAAACATCTAAGGGACCGATATCGTCGCCTTAAGTCAGACATGGCTGAGTTCATGCACATTCAGCAACATGATCAGCGGATTCAAAGAAGAGTTTTCCGCGACCGGGAATGTGCACAAGTTTCCTTATCATCTCGTCACCTCATTTGAGGAAGTGGCAATAGGAATCAGGGATCACACTTCATCCCTGTTCCCCATTGGACCTCCAGCACAGATTCATTCATAACAGAAACAGCTGAGGTCGTATGTCTCGGCCGGCGGTTTCTCTCCCATCTGCAGCGCTTCTGTACCTGTCTAATAACTCACTGTAACAGCCTCCAGCTTCTCCCTCTCCGAAGACGAATGGCTCTTTTAGCTGACGTTCACCGCTCCACTGATAGCTTCACGACATGGCCCCTGAGCGCAGAAGTGCCGTCCCTTTACATCTTATTTTTTAACCCCTTCACCTCCCTACTCTCTCTCTCTCTCTCTCTCTCTGTGGAATCGCAAATGCACAGTAAGTATTAGAGTTATTTGTGAATCCGTCGCTTCATAAATGAACACACACACACACACACTTTGTACATTTGCAGGTGGGTAGATGTGCAGTATCATTAACCACCCTTTGGGAATGTGTCCCACAAATGCACACACCGTCACAGTCGTTTTTTAAACTATACTCTACTCTCTCTCTCTCAACTCTTTCACATTTAAGAATCTGTCACTTCCCAAATGAACGAAACAAATGCACGCACCCTCACGGCCTCCCAACTGACCTCCTTAGGTAAACAAATATAGTCAGCGGCACGGCAACGCGACCTTTATCGGGGACGCTGCCTGCATTCGGCATTCCGCACGCTTTGGCAGTCTCTGTTGCTCTGTGCTCGCTCTGCAGAGTACAACAGCATACAGCATAGCCACGGTGCATGCTAGCGTTGGGACAGCCCGGCCCCGGTGTTCATAGTGAGGGGCCGCGGTATGCCGGGGGTGCTGCGTGCTGTGCCGTGCCGAGAACAGGTGATGCCGGCGCGTCGGCCAGGGTTTTATTAACAGTCATCGTGAGCACACATGCACAGGGGCCAGGGGCAGGGGCGAGCTGGCATTGACAAGGGCCAAGCCGGCATTCATACACACAGTTCTTGCTCCGGTCAGTCCTGCATGGCTAAGAGTCAGTGTCAGGCAAGATACTACGTAGGCCTACAATCTTTCACTTTGAGGCATCGTTTTTTTGGGGACATTTCAATTTGGGCCGGGGGGTGGTGGGGGGTAAGCCGGTTATTCAACTCAGATACAGTTGTAGTCAATCCCACATGGGCACAGCTATGGGTTAGAGTCAGTGTACTCTTTTTCTCTATTTGGAATCATTCAAATATGTGTGAATCATGACCAAAATGCATTCTTACTAGTAGTGATAAAAAGAAAGCAAGCCAGCAGTCAAGTCAGTGATTCAGTAAAACCTGGTCAAAACGTCAGTTATCTGTATTAGTGCATTTCACTTAGTAGTATGTAATAAACTAGTCTGGACTGTGCACAGTGTGACTCTCTTTCAATTTCAACGTTCAATTCCAGTCGGGTGCCAATCCTTCATCCTGGCTGATTGAAAAGTAATAGCTATATGCAGCCACAACACTGACCCAGACAGAATGACATGGCAACAATACTCAGGGACTGACTGTGGGATTGTGTTGAAACGTACAGACAACTCATTCACGTCTCTTTAAACTAATGCACCACGTTTTGTGCCTTATCCATCATCACAGGCAACTGTGCACAAATGGCTGATCCTCACAGTTGAAGGGTTGCGTGTAATGGGAAATGAATGCCGGTGCTGCTGCTGCTGTTGCTACTGCTGCTAGACAAGTCTGGTGCTCCAGATCTGTGTTAAGTCTATCATTTGACGGTACCCCCGTGGTGCGTCTCGACCCTGGGAAAGTCATTCTTAGAGTGAGTTCAGCGGTGCAACTGTTGCAAAAGGGCTTTTTCCCTGGGGAGGGGATACTGGACGATCTTCGGCATGTGTCTCTCTCTGGAGAGAGATGTCGACTCCCCAGCGTGACGGAGTGGGACGATGACGGAGGCCACCGAGCTGAGCTGACCACACAGGCGTTTTTCGGTGGGAAGAGGGTGCTTGACTCCGTGCCCCGAGCTCCGGTTTATGCAGAAACACTCGCGCTAAATCTTCCGGAAACTCTCCTCTCGACATATTTTTCCTTGCACCAGTTTATGTTCGCCATGAAGCAATCCCAGGATTTATTTGGTTGATACTGGCAAAGCCTCGCTCGCAGCTGGAGAAGTGTTTAACATACGTAGGCCACAGCAATGGCAGAATCAGCGGCAACGGCAGGAGCAGCAGACACTACAAGATCCCAAGGCATTCTTCCCTGCATTCTGGCTCTCTAAGACCCACTGGCTTTTGGCTCCATGCACACACACACACACACACACACACACACACACACACAAAAACACAAACACACACACACACACACACACACACACACACACACACACACACACACACACACACACACACACACACACACACACACACACACGCACGCACGCAAGGGGAGGTAGGCAGTGTAAACGGACATGGTTGGCAATGGCATAACAACCATCAACTTGATCATGCCTCAATTGCATACCACACCGGGAGCATGGCATGTGATATGGGGTCACTACAGGCTTGGCATTTTTAGGCCTTTATTAGATAGTAGAGTGAGTAGACAAGAAGCAGACAGGAGTGTGGCTGGGATGGCTGGGAGAGAGAGATGGGGAGGTATTGAGAAATGACCCAGGCCAGGTTTGACCTTGCAGGTCGAAACGTTGTGCCATTGTTTCACACATTAAATCATGACAAGGGAGCTTTTTGTGGTGTGTAAATATTCCTTCTCTTTCCCCCCATTGCATTGTTTTATGTAAGGGTTAACGTTCTGCGAGAAGGTCGCTACCGTGGAATAGCAGCACGACAGAGAGAATCTTTAGATCTTTAGGTCTTGTTCTCTCTGAAGTGCTGCTATTCCACAAAGCGACCGACTCGCCGAGACGTTAACCCGCTTATTATATGGATATACTTAAATGATTCACACATGGCGGGGACATTTCTTTAGGCCAACCCGTCCGTTATAGACCAACCCGTCCGTTATCGAAAAATAACAGACGTGCGAACGTTGGGGAGCCCCATTAAAATGAATGGAGCATTCGACCGATGACGTCACACCATATAATAAACAAGTATTCTGCATCTATGGTAATTAGCTTTTTGGGATGTGCGCGCCCCTTACACTTTTTTGCTAGCTACCTGCTTCCCCATGGGCAATGGGTGTATACATGGTACGCCGTATAGCACAGTGTGCCAATTTGCCTCATGGGCTATGCATTTTTTGTTAGGCTGCTTAGGTGTTGAAATTGTTAGTTTTGGACTTGGAGGCCAAGTGAAAAAGGAATATCTTCTTAGCTGTTGTCCTACTTACGGAGCGTGCCACAAACAACATTAAATGAGCCTGATGACATTCGCAGGTTAAAAAAAAATCACCATGCGATGAAAAAAAGTGTTTATAAAATGAAAAATAAACACGTCGTAAATAAACGCAGTGGATTGCTACTTCATGACTTAGATCATAAAGTCATTGAAATCTGCCAAAGGTGTCTTTGAAGTGAAAATGACTTTTTCTGTGTCTCAAATGGGGCACTTGTGCACTTCGGGCACTATGTTTCAGTGCGCAATCAATACACCATACACACTGACAAATAGTGCCTGAAGCGCACAAGTGCACCATTTGAGACACAGCGGGCATTTCTCAAAACCTAGTGCGCACACTTCCAAGTGTATTCAGCCTAATTAGTCATGCCCAGCGATTGTATACTCTTTATTAGTCACTCCCAGTGATTGGATACTCCGTAGAGTTCACCAAAGAGTATCCAATCAATGGGCGTGACTAATTAGGCTAATACACTTGGAAGTGCGCCACTAAGTTTTGAGAAATGCCCAGCATATGTCCGGAGAAGATATTGCTAGTGACTTCTGGGGTCCACGGGAGCTGAAGCTGTTTTGTCTTTTGATGGGGGAGGGGTTTAGCCAGTTTGAGAGGGGGTGGGTGGTCGGGGGGCAAGGGTGGGATGTTTGAGGGC
>NC_085880.1:21822018-21832018 GCF_034702125.1 Engraulis encrasicolus
AGTAAACAGAGTAGGAAGAGCAAATGCACAATGACAGATAAATATATTGCATTTGGTTTTGAAAATGATTGCGTTCCAATTGATAGATAATGTATTACAGTGGCAAATGAAAACACGTAGAACAAAAACGCAGGTACAATTTGCAATCTCAAAAAAGTAAAACCATTGCCGAGGCTACTTCAATACTGCCCCCCTAAACTGGAAGCGCGATCCGTTTAAGTAGCCTGGGCTAGGACCCCAATATATCAACCCAACAGGTAGGCTACAGTAAAATAACAACGACACAAACATATTATATAACTTATACACTTGGTCTGACATAGTAATTATGAAATTCTGGGAAATCCACTTACCTCTTCCAAAATCTGATCTAGTCGACTTAGAATAACGGGCTCCACCTGTTCCAGAGAGATCCAACCCGAAAGCTTCGCGTCTCTCTGGCTTTCCAAACTGTGGATCCTGGACTGTAGTTCCGAGGTCTTCAGGTAAATCAGAGTGCAAAATCCCAAACTTATCAAAGTCAACGCGACGCAAACTGTGAGACCAGAAAGGTCCTGCCAATTTCCCCAAAAGCGCTTTTTGCAAGGATGCTCGCTACAAGTCCTCTCCGTGGCGGACGGAGGCGAAACTTTCCACTTTTGACTCTCTTCCATGTTCAAACCGACTCAATTAAAATTGCATCCAAAAGAAAATTCCAACGGGCATCCAGAGATCAATTGCAGATGAACAACCAACCAAGGAGAGAACACCAAATCTAATTTAACTTTTTTGTGAGGAGGTTGCGCAGGACAAACAGCAGCTGTCTTCTGCGCGTAACCACCTGATGAACTTTAGAATTTAGAATTCCGTCGCAATATGAAACAAGACATGCTGATTTGTACTTCAGGAAAATTCATGCGGCTAAGTCCTGTTGAGAAGTCCAACGTTCTACTAAATCGGTGCGTGCCTCCACTCTGCCATTTGCCGAGCTCTCTGCTCCACGGGACTGTCTGTCGCGCTCTGAGTCTCTTGCAGACTAACTAACTGACTTGCCAGTGCTGGGACGCTCTCGTGCTCGCTGAAACTCGACACACTCCCCTTTTCCCTGCTCAAGTGGTTACCGGTACTCTTTTGCTACGCCGACCAGGACAAGCTCCTCCTTTGCGTTTATTTAGGCTAAACGCTGGGGCGGGATCCACGGCGCAGCCGACCCCGGCTTTGATGCAGCACTCGCGGGGGATATTTTTAGGCCCTCCGTGGAACGAGCCACTGTAACCCCTCCATCTCGGACACACAGCAGCGGCATGCCGGCACACTCTAAGGACTTTGGAGCAAAACACTGCAAAGCGAGTTAGACAAGTTTATGATGTCTCCTCCTCCGCAGCACACACACTATAATAGGGCCATGTATCAGATTTTCAGGGCAGAGATCAAGTCCAATTTTAATCTTTAATCTCGGGTAATCTCATACACATAATGACTGAAGATGAAGTGGCACATATTGGCTGTAGCATATGTATTGGTTACCAAACCACATCTCCCCCACACACACTTTTCCCCTCCACCCCATGGCAACAGGGCAGTTTGGCTTCTCGTGTGCCATGTCGACAGGCAAGCAGGCAGGGAGGGCATAGGGTGTGGGACTCAGTGCAGGTCAATGCACAATCTTGACTCAGCCTCTCCCACAAAGCAGTTGATAACGCACTGCAGCGCAGTCAGCCTATCAGTGAAAAAGACTTCCTAGGTCAAAGGTCATGTTTGGCCACAGCTGTAAAATAAACAGCCAGCAGGGCTTCACAGGAGCTTCCTGCTCTTATCGAAGTCCTGTGTAAGCATTTCCACCAGCAGCGCTTTAACCCGACACAGGGCCACACAGGGCCCCAGGGCCTATAACACCCGTACTGGGGAAGTAGACATGTTTGAAGACAGGGGCTGGGCGACAAATCGATCGCAAATCAACATTGTGATAGAATTCAACTTCAGGGGGTGCGGCGACTCAGTGGACTTAAGTTTTCCAAAACTTTTTTGTCTTGCGAACCCCCTAAGCCTTTTTGTCTTACTATGAGTGCCCCCTAACTCATGCTCTATATCTTCTCCTTTATCCTTACACGACTATGTGCTATATATTTATATTATAAAATATTTTCACGTACCCCCTGCAGTGTGCTTGCATACCCCTGGTTGGGAAACACTGGACTAAAGCCCTGTACCATTATATCAGATACCCGGGTTTGATTCCGACCTGTGTCTCTCTCCCATTCATTTCCTTTCACCATCTTCGACTGTCCTATCTTAATCAAGGCTACATAACCCAAAAAAATCAGCTCCATCACAATGACGAGTGCTAAAAATATGGAATCGATGACATGGCACACCCGTAGAAGTCATTTGGTCCACACGGTAGAAACATTCAATATTTCATCTGTGGTCAGATGGTTTGGTAATAGAAGCCTATGGGTCCATTCCAACAGAGAGAGTAGAGAGAGAGAGGTTCCATTGGCCCATTGTTTCCTGGTTCTATTATGGCCCCCCTTTAGGCAGACCTAGGCAGACCTAAGGACTGTTCTATTCATTGTAGGAGCATTATGACACGGCCCTTTAGGCAGACTGGAACCTGGTCGCGTTAGGTGCCCATAGAAACCTATTATGTTGGCATATCTCTATACTTAAAGAATCTCTGATTCCAATATCCAAACTCCTGTCCTCCCTTGTGCTTGTGGCCTCGGGATGACGTTGCAAGAAAAAAAGTTGTCCTTTGAATCATTACCTTTGGTATGTCTTATCCATGACTACAGGCCCTGGAAGTGGAGGCAGATAGGTAGGCAGCTCAGGTAACCCCAACAGGGAATGCAGGAAGAGCGTCAGGTGTGTGTGTGTGTGTGTGTGTGTGTGCGTGTGTGTGTGCGTGTGTATGTGTGTGTGTGTGTGTGTGTGTGTGTGTGTGTGTGTGTGTGTGTGTGTGTGTGTGTGTGTGTGTGTGTGTGTGTGTGTGTGTTCGTGTCTGTGTGTGTGTGTGTGTGTGTGTGTGTGTGTGTGTGTGTTCGTGTCTGTGTGTGTGTTCGTGTCTGTGTGTGTGTGCGTGTTTGCGTGTATGTGTGCGTGCGTGCGTGTTTGTGTGTCTGTAAATAGAGTGTGTGTGAATGTGTTTGTGAGTGCGTCCATGCCTGCCTGCGTGCGTGCGTGCGCGTGTGTGTGTGTGTGTGTGTGTGTGTGTGTGTGTGTGTGTGTGTGTTTGTGTGTGTGCATTTGTGCATCCCTGCATGCGCGTGTATGTGTGTGCCTGGGCATCTCAGAGGAATAGATTGAGCTTGGCGGCTCTTTGGGCAATCTGGAATGGGACAAAAGACGAGGTAATCCAAACACAAGGCGCCACAGAGGACTAGATTGGCTGCCGTATCAGCTGCAGGGCTAATCTGTACTCTATGGGAGGGAATCGTGTGTCCAAACAGTGGAATTAGTGGCGGCAGCTAATTTGGAATGGTGACAGTGGTGGTGGATTTGGATGGATGCATTCTGATGGTACGCAGACCTGAATAAGTAGGATGGATAGTTGTCTTCTGAACCCTGGAAGTTTGTGTGTGTGTGTCTGTGTGTGTGTGTGTGTGTGTGTGTGTGTGTGTGTGTGTGTGTGTGTGTGTGTGTGTGTGTGTGTGTGTGTGTGTGTGTGTGTGTGTGTGTGTGTGTGCGTGCGTGCGTGCGCGAGCGTGTGTGTGTGTGTCTGCGTGTCTGTGTGTGTGTGAGAGAGAGAGAGAGAGAGAGCGTGTGTGTGTGTGTGTGCGTGCATGCATGTAGTATGTGTACTGTATGTTAATGTGTAGCCTATGTTTGTGTCTTTAAACACATCAATATGTGCCAGTCTCTGACAGGCAGGCAGGCAGAGAGGCTGTGCGACAGGGAGGAAGCTGCACAGAGGGGCAGTGGTGTAATAACTGTGAGTGATTAGTGTGTTTGATGTTAAGTGCATAGTTTCCTCGACCTCTCATTCAAGGTCAAGGGGGGTTATAGATGCACACAGCCTGGTACAATCGCGTACTGTGTTGTGCGTACACAGTAAATTCTGCAGTGTTCATTTAACACTTAGAGAGTTGATTTGACATCATTTGGACTTAAATGTACTCTTTAAGTGTTGAATTAACACTGCAACATTTACTGTGTACAGGAAGAGGAGATTCTAGCGTCATGCCTCCCCTCCTTGGGGCGGCTGACCACAAACCAAAAATGTTTGCAGGTTAGTTTGATATTCACAGCACTGGTTTTGTAGCAACACAAACAAAAAATGCTTGCCCGTGCTTGTCTGTAAAACAGCAGTATATTATTAAAGTGCAATGGATGTGTTGTGCTATTGTTTTGGCAGGCTCTTACAGCGTGTCTCAGTTTACTGGTTTTCTTTTGCGGGCTACTGTGCATAGCTAGATACATTATGATGTGCAGAACAGATTCTCATTTTAACACGGGTACATTCATAGTTAACCATTTTCACAGTGTTTTCTAGAGTATGTGCAGGGCGTTCCAAAACATGTATACACACTTTCAATCTTGGGAAGAAGGCTGTCATCAAAATTCATGCAATTGCCAAAGCCCAATAGAATGACTTGTTTTTACTTTAATGGTTTTTTATCACTTATTGTCAAGCTGATGACAGACATATATGCGATGAGACCCAAAACAGTCACTGGCAGTGAATACAGCCATTGAAAGTCAATGCACAACAGATTCCAAAAAAAGTGAAAGAAAGTGAAAGCCCATTGGGAATCTCCAACTCCCATTGTCATTGTGACACAGCACTCCACAGCACACAACATTGCACACAACGAAATTGCATTTATGCCTCACCCGTGCAAGGGGGCAGCCCTCAGTGGCGCCCCATGGGGAGCAGTGCGGTGGGACGGTACCATGCTCAGGGTACCTCAGTCATGGAGGAGGATGGGGGAGAGCACTGGTTGATTACTCCCCCCACCAATCTGGCGGGTCGGGAGTCGAACCGGCAACCTCTGGGATGCAAGTCTGACGCCCTAACCGCTCACCCATGACTCCTGGATGGGCACATGTGTGTGATTCACATTTGTCAGCAAGAGCCTGGACCAGAATGGATGACAGTTTGAGAACAGGTGGTAGCAAAACAAGGGATGTACCAAATCAAAGATTTGGTTTCAGATTCGGCCTTGTTGACAGGTTTCAGTTACGGTGATCGGAGTAGGAGTTGGAATTCCGTTGATGATTCGGCCAAATCTTAAGCAGTGCATTAGGTATTCGGCAGAACCTTTAAGATTTTGCTCAAAATTACAGAATATAAGAACCTGTTAAGAACTTTGAATTTATTGCACTAAAGGTTTATTATGGCACCAATAACAACTCCTTCATAATAGTTGGGATTTATAGACCCCCGTCAGCTGATTCTAAATCCATAGATCAGCTTGCAGAATTGATATCTAGATTCACTGACTCAGAAGTTCTGGTTCTTGGGGATTTTAATATTGACTGGCTAACTGATGCCTCCAAACATCTTAGAGATGTTTTCTCAAGTCTATTTTTGGATCAACTTATTAATGATCCAACAAGACCAAACTCTAATAACTTTAGCAAATCATCTCTTATTGATCTAATTTTTACAAATAAGATGAACAAAATTAGCGCAACTGGTGTTTTTGATTTAGGGGTCAGTGACCACTGTCCCATTGCCTGTATTAGGCACAGCACTCTAACCAAAGCACTGCCTCGCATTTTGGTTAAAAGAACTATGAAACATTTTAATGAGCAAGCCTTTTTAAATGATCTCTATGAAAGTGACATTCATCCTCACAACTGAAATTCCTGATGCTGACTTGGCTCTACAGTTTTTCTCAAACTCATTTATTTGCATTGTTGACAAACATGCACCTTTTAAAAAGATAAGAGTAAAAAGTAGAACAAACCCATGGGTTCACCCCTGAACTCTCCTCTCTTTTTCAGTCAAGAAATAAGGCTTGGTCATTAGCAAGGAGGAGCAAGGATGCCTCTGACTGGGCAAGTTTCAGGAAAATCAGGAACAGATGTACATTATCTGTAAGAAAGGCTAAATCTGACTATTACTTTAACCTTGTCTCTAGCTCGTACTCTGATCCTGCAAAATTCTGGAAGGCTGGTAAATTACAAAAACAATAAATCTGTTACACCTATGCCTTCTTCCATTAAGTTTGATGATTGTCTACTACAAGACAAATCAGACATCTGCAGTGCTCTTAACAAACATTTTTCTTTAGCCAGTCAAAGTTTTGATAATAGCAATAATCATTCCTTTATGCCTAGGGCTGGACATGATATGTGTATCAGAGACAATGTCAGAGACGATGATCTGGAATTTAGGCTTCATCCTGTGTCTAAGCATACAGTGCTATCTGCTTTATTAGCAATTGATAGTCGCAAATCCACTGGAGAAGACCACCTAGATCCCCTTTTTCTTCGCACTGCGGCATATATAATAGCAGAGCCATTATTGCACATTTTCAATTATTCTATTTCCACTGGAGTTGTCCCTACACTATGGAAATTTGCACACATTACCCCGTTGCACAAGGGGGGTGATAAGACTGACCCTAACAACTATCGACCAATATCCAAGCTACCGTGTCTCTCAAAAATACTAGAGAAGTTGGTAAATGATCAGCTCAAAGAATTTCTAAATACCAATAATATTCTGAGCCCTCTCCAATCAGGGCTTTAGGCCTAAACATAGTACAGTCACTGCTGCTACTAAAGTTAATTTGATGATATTATCACTTCTCTTGACAAGAAAAAACATTGTGCTGCCATCTTTGTGGACTTATCCAAAGCATTTGACACTGTGGACCATTCTCTGCTTCTACAAATTCTGCCTGGTATTGGTTTTAGTGCAAGTGCCTGTAAATGGTTCCAGAGCTACCTATCAAACAGACACCATACTGTAAAATTGGGTAATACTCAATCTGACCCCCTGCTAATAACCAAGGGGGTCCCACAAGGTTCAGTATTAGGTCCGGTACTCTTCACCATGTACAAAAATAGCATACTCTCTCTCCTTTCCAACTGCTCTATTCATCTATATGCAGATGATACAATTTTGTATTGTGTTGCAGATTCTGTACAGCTAGCATTGGAGAATTTGCAGCAGCAGTCTTTTAATATTCTACAAAATGCCCTCATTGGTCTTAAGCTTCTACTTAACGTAAGCAAGACTAAATGTATGGTCTTTACTCGATCTAAGCATGGCATGAAAATATATCTACTTTAGATGGGTCTGTTATTGAGAGAGTATCACATTATAAGTACCTGGGAATCTGGCTAGATGACAAGTTCACATTCAAGAAACATACTGACTGTCTTGTCACTACGCTCAGACAAAAGCTATCTTTCCTGCACAGAAATAAATATCACTTTCCTGTTTTCTGCAGAAAAAAGTTAATTGAAGCTACTTTTCTGTCTTCCCTTGACTATGGTTGATGTTATTTACAGACATGCACCACTCTCTAATCTGAAGGCACTTGACACTGTCTATCATTCAGCTCTTCGTTTTATTACTGGGGATCCATATAGCACTCATCATTGCCTGTTATATGATAAAGTTGGGTGGGCTCCACTTTCTCACAGAAGGGACATGCATTATTTTATTTTTATTTTTAAGGCCCTCACTGGTAAACTCCCATTTTATATTTCATCTCTTTTAGTTTGGCACTCCAACCCATATCAAACCCGCAGCAGCAACTTTTTACTGGAGGTCCCTTATGCCCGCACTGAACTGGGTAAAACGGCTTTTAGTGTCTGTGGACCTTCACTTTGGAATACCCTACAACAAAGGATAGGTCTTCAAGCCTTAGTGTCATTAGAACATTTTAAAGTAATACTGGGAAGTTTTTTATCACATACTTGTACTTGTTTTAACTCATAAGTTTTAATTCATAGTTTGTCTTAATTTTTACCTCTTATATGATTTATGTTGCATTGTGTATGTTGTATATATATATGATTTTATATGTGTAATTGTTTGTTTTACTCGACATCATTGTAAATGAGGGCTGGGCTCTCAATGATTCTTCGAGTTTAAATAAAAATGAAATGAAAAATGAAATATTTGGCGATATTTGGCCTTGTTGATAGGGTTCGGTTCCAGTGATTGAAGTAGAATTTGGTATTCGGTTTCTGATTCTTAATCAGTGGATGCCGTATTCGGCAGACCATCCTTATAAACAATAAAACAATATCGGTATGTAAGTTGTATTACTCATTGACTTATACAAGACTTAAAAAACACCTTGCTTTAAGGGTGCGTGCATTTTTCGGAGACTCCATGAAGTGTGCCGTATGTTTTTATTACATGCTTACACTACACATGCCGAGACCTAACCTCGCACCTCTAAGTAACCTACTTACGAAATGCTACATCTTTGCATATTACACGTAGACTATATACACACTTTGTTGTAAGTGACACTCTTCCTAATTGATGCATCAGGGGCACTAAAACAAAGTATTAACCTCTAGCTCTGGCAAAGACTTACGGAAAGATGTTTCGTGCATCTGACCACTCTAAGGCAGTAGCCTGCGTGGCATGCCCACTCCTTGCAGATTAATTGACTCACATGGTGTTATGAGATCATGGACATGAAGTGTAAACGAGCAGTGGAAAACCGATCATGCAAATGTCACTGCTGCGCTGTGCTGTGCTGTGTGTGTGTGTGTGTGTGTGTGTGTGTGTGTGTGTGTGTGTGTGTGTGTGTGTGTGTGTGTGTGTGTGTGTGTGTGTGTGTGTGTGTGTGTGTGTGTGTGTGCGTGCGTGCGTGCGTGCGTGTGTGTGTGTGTGTGTGTGTGTGTGTGTGTGTGTGCGTGTGTGTGTTTTGTGTGCCGTTCATGTGTGTGAATGAACTGTTTAGAAGTACATTTCTGCTGGAATCACGATGTCACTACAAACAACTTGCGCTCTCTGTTTTCCTCTGGTCATTTCAGTGCTTTGGACAGCCCCTCTGCTATGGATCAAAAGAAACCAGCGAAAAAAAAACTGGCGACAGAGACGTGCGGCGCCAGTTCTATTTTTGTATTTATTAGTCGTGGTGACTTAACAAAACTAGACAGAATTGTATGTAGGTAAAAAACAGTAGTCATGGTGTAATGGCGGGTGTTGGATGAGGGTGATGTGTTGCATGTTACATAATCAATAATAGTTGATTTCCCAATGTCAAGTGAAACACCCAGTGATTGGATACTCTTTGATGAACTCCTCGGAGTTCATCCAATCACTGGGTGTTTCACGCCCTACCAAGCCTGGAACACTTGACGTTGGGAAGTGGTCAATGAGCAGCTGGTGTGCCTCAGCCTGTGTGGTGGAGAGAGAGCATAATAGTGAATGCTGCTTAAGTATAGGGGGATAGCCTCACGCGCCATCCTACGTACCTCCGCCAAAAGATTGGCTTCGTACTAGTCTGGTAACTCTTTTCTGTGGAGCGATGTTGGCCGGCAGGATCTGGCCGGCCAACCCTCCCCAGAAAACAGCCAATAAGCGAATAAGCACCCCACATGGGGGCAGAAGGGGAAGGACGCTCGTGACTATAACGTAAATGCCTACGCTATGTTGTTGTTGAGTAACTGTCGGCGATTGGGTGAGAGCTGTCCAATCATTTCAAACCATAACAGAGTGCAAACTTTCCGCTTCCTGCAGTTGCGTCAGATCAAACAACCTCCAGACCATGCATACAAAATAAAATGGTTCTATTATGGGATGGTCAGGACCAGGCTAGTAGGGGGCAGCTCCACCCAAGAACTGGTGCCACCGCTCAACTCATCATTGAAGGGAGTCACTCCCACGGACTCTGTACCTGCTGATTCAGAAAAGAGGAAAACTGTGGGTGGATTCCAATATGTGGACTCCCGTCCTCCCTTGCTCACTTGCCTGCTTGTGACCTCGTGATGGCATCACCAATGACATCTTGCAAAACCGCAATTCTAGTGTCATTTTCTCATTTGCAATTGGGATAGTGAATTAAGTACAGTCTCCCAAAAGTTGTTGTGGCTAGGC